>NW_019734350.1:1490609-1579010 GCF_002891405.2 Cryptotermes secundus
AATTAATTAAGCCCGAAGTCATGAAGAAGTGTGGGGGAGTGGAGGTGCAGCTCAAACATTTTTGACCTCGGCACTAGATGGAAGTGAGTGGCCAGCTTCACTTTTCTGTCGATTTACTCCCGGGGAAAATAACCCCGGAACGCATTGTATAGGAGATTGGTTGGGCCCCAGAGCCGACATCTGGACGTTATGGAGAAGAAAAAATCTCATGCTTCTGCATCCAATCGAATCTCGATTCCTCGATCGTCCAGCCCGTGGTCTAGTCGCAATTGAGAAGCCCAGAAATAAACGTTCCAGATTAATTTGCCCATAGAAGACTCCATATGAAATGACGGGTTTTAAACATGGTCACCAATATAACGGAGCTAAGTCTGTAAAGATCATTCTCATATTTAACTAAACCAGAAGAAAAAGGTCTGTCAGAGGCTGAGTCGACCCCAGGGCCATAGTGCGGCTGGAAGAATTAGGTCAATTGAAAAAAGAAAAATCGACCTCATCGGGTCTCGAACCCGCGAGCTTCTGGCTTGTAGCATAGTGTTTCAAACAACTACGCTTTCGCGTACCCCATTAATCTCAGACATATAAAATGTTGTATTGAAATAGGTTACAAATATACCTCCAAATTATTTAAATCTATTGCTTGCACGTTAACATTTACAAATATGAGATGGTGTAAAACCGTGATATGTGGTAAATATGATTTAGTAGTATTATAAAATTTTATAATTATTAATTTATAGTTCCTGCTGGCCTCGTCATGCTGAATCAAGCGTTTGAGGAAAAGAACTTCCTGTTCCTGTATACAAAATTGGAGAGTTGCATTCACTGATAAATATATTGCAAACACACCGCACTGTTCTGTACGCAATGCCATTCATACGTGTGTATTGCATCAACCGATATCTAATTTTAATGGTCAAAATTGTGTAGTGTACTTGATTGGTTTCGGTCTAATTAATAAAAAACAGAAATCAATTTTAATAACATGCTCTATTACAGAAAAATGGCAGCACATAAATACACGTATCACAATGCACCTAATTGTATAAAACGTGAAAATTAATGATGTACATTAATTACCATAAAATCCATCATATCGCTCTTGTAGAATTTTCGAACTTTACTGACCTATATAAAAAACAAATATACAGTGATACGTTCATTGTGGTTACTAATTTGGATGTCTTGATTTTCTTTTACTTTTTATTTCATACCGTGTTTGAATACAAGGTGTGGCAATAAAGAACCCGGATTACTTTTATGACTCATTTCCGGCCACGTCATTGACGAAGAGGAGGGTAGGGCATTGACCCTTGGACTTCCCTCTACCGTCACACAAAGTTTCATTCACGTGCATCGGTTAGTCTGGCCGCGACCATTGTTAGAAGCGGATCGTGTTTCTGAGCTCCGTCGGAATAATGCTGAGTGCTAATGCAGAACAACGTGCTAACATCAAATTCCTCACAAAACTTGGAAAATCTGCCACTGAAACTTACAATTTGTTGACAGAAGTATATGGTGATCAGTGTCTNCATGAATCCGGTTTCTTTATTGCCACACCTTGTAAATGCATAAAATGGAGAAATACGGCGCTGCTGTGTCCGTCCGTCCACATGTTTCACTTCAGAAACCACTCAACGAATTTAAAACAAATTTGGTATGCCATATCTTACACTCCAAGTTGTCATCTCAATTTATCCTCCATCCGCATTGGATTAAATATGAACCATATTTTACATTAAGCTGAAAGTGAACGATATCACGTTTCCTATAATTGGTTCCTCGTAATACAAGAGTCCAATATATACCTCAATTGAAGCCTATTAAACTATTATGTTCCAAATATGTTCCTGTCATCTTCACCAAATTGTGTAATGGCCACTTATTACTGATGCAAGTCTTATACATAATAGGATAAATAAACAAATTCCGTGGCCTGTAGTCCGCAAGTGAACAATACCGACCGAGCGACCGCCGCTTGTCGGCGAAGTTAGTGCCAACTTTAACGGATAGAGTGTGTCGCGTGGTCAGCGCAACCGATCCCCGCGGCCGTTAATTTTCGGTTTTCTAGACCTGAGCCGCTATTACCTTGAAATGGCTCCTCAGTTATCCTCACGAGGCCGAGTGGACCCCGTTCCAGACCAAGTACTTCTCAGAAAATCTGGTAGCGCCGGGAATCGAACCCGGACCTCTGGATCTGTAGCCAGGCACTCTAACCACTAGACCACAGAGGCGATCACTCATCTGTATCATTTGATATCAGTGCCGCGTAACGTAGGCTCCATACTGTGATTCGAGCCTGCAATTCCTCTAATCCTATTCATTGTGGCTGTAGGACTCTTCGAAGGGATTCAGCTCATTGTTACGTTGAACACCCGATTTCCGCGTTTAGGCGGCAGTAGAGCAACCTGCCAGAAAGTCCCTCTCGGTATTCTGTTCTGTCGAACGTAAAATCCATACAATGTAACAACTCTTTATGAGTCTTCACTTTTGTTTATTTTGGCAGCCCGTATCAGATTACAAAACAAAACCGACAATTCTAGCAACATGTGAACTAAACGCGTTTCGAAACCTGAGAACATTTTGTTGGGAAGAACACATTAAAGGGAATTCTAAATGTTGTGGCTCTTTTTAGTACCGTCATATGAGCTTGGGAGTTGACAGATGTTTCTTGACACGAAGGCACATGTGGAGTATTGAATGCACCCATAACCACAGACAGCAGGCCAAAGCAGTTCGCTTAAAAACCAAAAGAAGTCAACTGCTCTGCACTGAACCGACTGCTTAGTTTATGTGTGGATTTTATTATAAGTTTATTTATTCAATCATACATTCAGTTGTGGTTTATTTAACGACGCTTTAAATACTTAAAATTATGTGTCGAATGACAGGACGCTTAATGGACTTACTTACTTAATCATGGAGTTAAGCCCTTCTGGAGGAGCCGCCAATTCTGTAGCTACTCAAGAATTTCCCAGCATTTTATGGAACCCGAAGGTTCATTACCCTGTTCACAAGAGCCATCCACTGGTCCATATCCTGAGCCAGTTCAATCCAATCCACACCACTCCATCCTATCTCTGTAAGATCTATTTTAATATTGTTCACCCACCTACGCCTTTGTCTTCCCAGTGTTCTCTTTCCTTCTGGCTTTCTCACCAATATCCTATATGCATTCCTCGAACTCCTGCCTATTCCCATTCCTACAACGACTTATCTCTCCCATCGAAATTTAAACACGAGGCTCCTCGAATAAAAAGCAGGAGAGCTGTAGTGTCTTCTTTTTTAATACAGAATATTGTTATGCATACTGCATACCTTCCATACCGTCACACACCTTGCTAATTATAAATCTGATAATAAAACAGCGTGCCCCTATATTTTGTACTAACATCACTTTCAGGAACCCACATCACCGCGGTGATACTACACCGGAGAGCTGAGTCTGGCTTTCCTCTTCATTCCACGTGAAAGTGTAAAGTTCTCCATCTCTGAACACCCTTTTCAGTACCCATAAAAGACAATAACAGTTCAAAAATAAGTGCAAAACGTAAAGTTGCGTTTTTGAGAGGGCTTTTAACACGGCTTCAAAATCTTTCTGCCGTACATATGGTTGCCAGTTGACATACCTGCATCGCCTTGATGCACGCAACCCACCGTACGTAGCACTTCGGTATGATGCCTAACTAAATGGCGTAGTGATAAATTTTGGCATTAACACAACAGAGGCTTCAGTGCCTCTGTCTGCATTAGCACGCATTAAAGCCAGAGTAGGAGAGCGTTCAGTACTGAAGGCCTTTTAAAAACTGTAGCACAAATATTCTAGCGTCAAAATTAAACCTGAAGCGAAGTTTTAGAATTTGAAAATTCAATTGTCTCACTGGATTCTTTTATTCCTTTCAGTCACAAGGCAATTTTGGAAAACAAATTATGTTCGAGTGCTTCATGTTTATGTGGATAACATTAACAAAACTATTCTTAGTGAAACAGGAGTTAAGAATGTTGGCTGTACCGAATACATTGAACAATTAACAGTGTTTAAAATTCGGGTTATATAGAGAAATGTTGGTTAATTACGCTTTATAAACCTGGGGCTAATGAGCCAGGATAGCGCAGAGCGAGTGGCTACTGGCCGGACGACCGAGGGATCCGAGTTCGACCACCGGAGTCAAGAACTTTCACTTCTCCATGTCGTCCAGACCGGCTTTGTGGTCCACCCAACTTCTTATTCAATGGGTACCATGGTCTTTATCCTCGGGGTAAAGCGGCCGGGGCGTGAAACTGACCACTCGCCTCCAACTAGTGCCGGGGTCAAGAAATTGTGGACCACTGTTTGAACAGACAGAACATAGGTCGAGGGAGTTTTAGAACAATAATATTTGAGTCTGAGACAAGGGATATGAAAAAAAAACTAGGTTTTGGGGATCTTCGTTTTTCGTACTCTTGAAAGTTTTTTTTTCGGGTGATCAAATAGAGGAGGATGAGATGTTTATGACATGTAACAAGCATGGTGATGATTAATAGACACAGTACTTAGGTGGAAAACATTTCACGGTAGAGATCATTTGGGAGACCTAAGAGTAAATGATCGATATAAAAACAGATCTTACAGAAACAGGTTATCTGCGTGTGGACTAAAATTAATCAGGATTGACAGCGGGCCCTTGTGAGCTCCTGAGTTGCAGTAAACGTGCAGAACTTCTTGACCAACTGAGAGAGTCTGAGAGTGCCAAGGACGCTGCTGCATAGAATTAGTTCACCATTTGAACACCCCAAAGAAGGTGATTTCATTAAGATATGAATTTAATGTGGAAAGATGTACAGCAGGTGCAGTCCCTTCGATGTGTGTTTTCATTAAGAGAAAGAATAATCCCACATCCTCCCAGAAAATGTAACAATTATTCTGAATAATTTGGATTAGTCGATCGGTCAACCGTTGTACGAAATTCCTCTTTGTCAAGAAAATAGTGATTTTGCCTATTCGTCTTTAACGCGAATAATAAAAACACAGTTTCAACCTGATCCAAGAGAAAGGTGAAGATATTTTCAATTTCAAAATAAAGAAGGACACCCAGAATTATGTTGCGTAGCTGTACATTACTGATCTCAGGTGTTTAAAATGGCCAAAGATATGATTTTTATTGGGGCACGCGGTAGCGTAGTTGGTTAAGGCATTATGCTACAAGCCGGAAGGTCGCGGGTTCGAGTCCCGATTAGGTGAATATTTCAATTGACCTAATTCTTCCAGTCGCACTATGGCCCTGGGATCGACTCAGCCATTAACAGAAATGAGTTTCAGGAATCTTCCAGAGGGATAAAGGGCGGCCGGCGCTTAAGGCTGACAACCTTACCTCCATCTATGAGCCGGTTGTCTAGATAATGTGGGACCCTTCAACGTCTCACAATCCTAGGGGCCTCCATAGCCTGTTAAGGGATAGCATTATCTTTCTTCTATGAGAAAGAGTGAACCCTAGACTGAATCCTCTTCTTTCTAAGAATTTATCATTTATCCCCTTCTATGCTCCAATCTGAAATGCCCCATTCCGTTACCCGTATTATGATATGTCAACGCATTCCCAGGCAACGACGCGATAAACACCTACCTTAAGGTCACGCAACAGTAGGACGAATATTTACAGCTCGTTGCTAGCAACAGTAGCGCCAATAGACTGGCGAAATACGTAGTTATCACGTGATTTGTTTTTCGTGTGGTCTGCGCTACGCAACAATAGAACTGTTTTCTACGCGAGGTCCGTGCCGAGAGGATATAAGAGAATACGGGAATGGGAATTGACTTTACTTGAGTTCTGAAGTTCCGAGGGAACACAGTGTGGCCAGAAGAAGAATTAGAAGACTTTGTGAGTGACGTTACATGTGCTATAATCACAGTAATCTTGAGAGTGTAAGAACTAATTGTAGTGAAAATCCAATAAATCGATTCACCAATCCCAGCCTGCGTCTTAATCACTGAAACATGTGACAGTATTATTTCACAGTATAATTCGCTTAGTGGGGGGTGGAGTCCAACTGGGTCCACTCGGCACGGCGGCCACTGATTGGCCTACTGTAGCTTGCCCCGGGTGATTATGATGATGGAGAATTTGGTGGAATGAAAATTGGCAGGAGAAATAGAAGTACTCGGAGAAAGCCTTCCCCAGCGCCACTTTGTCCACCACAAATCCCACTTGACCAGACCCCGGGATCGAACCCGGGCCGCCGAGGTAGGAAGCCAGCGACTNCACTTGAGCTATGGAGCGGCCTATTTCACAGTTTACTTTATGAGAGTACGGAGTAAATTATGTATGCTTTATATTCATATATCCCTAAATTTAGTTTCTGTCCCCTGGTACAGATCCTACGGCGGTTGTGCTCCTATCTGCAGCATCACATCCTCATCGATATTCCAGTAAGAATTTCTGAGCAACTCAAATTGCTGAACTGACTCGGTCAGACACGTTTCTCTGTGTGATTAAACACGTGTATTTCAGCTACTCACGTTTCTGTTCAAACTCTCTGCAGGGAGGCATCGTCTTGAAGGTCAGCACTTACCTGAAAACAAAGGAATGCCAATATTACATTTTATTCGTAGTACTATATACAGGCATCAAAATTTGCAAGTCTAGTACAAAGTTTAATATTAGTGACAGAACATGCTAATGGTATTATGGAGCAATGTGTTGAGGAGAAGACGGGTGCTTGGAACTGTGACAGAGGAAACCAAGAGTTGTGAAAACAATATTGTAGCAAGTAGACCCGTTGTTTAAGTAATAATTCTGTAAACAATGCCCGTTGCTTGACGTCAGATTTCTAACACGCATCAATGGACTAACTGGGAAATTGTCTTCTCTACGCTGTCCGTGCGACAGCTGCGTGACGCAACAATAGAAACATTGCTGGATAAAGTGTTTTCTATTTGGTGCGTGCCGAGATGTTATAAGCAGGACAAGTCTAGAGTTTAGTTGGTTGTGAGACATTCGCCGGCCAGTAAAGACGTGCACATGAAAGTTGAGGAATCTACGGCGTTGAAAGCCGTTACCAGACAACGTCTGGCGAAGACATAGCAGACTGAGAAGACTTAGTTGCGTGCTGTAGTGAACTGCAGTGTGTGAATCAGCGATAGCGCTACAGTTACTTGTAGTTACGATCAATAAGTGTTCAATAAATCCAGTAACCAACCCAAACCCCGTATATACTCATTCATACACGTGACAATATACTGATAAGCTGATAATCAAGAAACTATTAGGGGATAGAATGGAGGAAGATGAGAAATTCTGGACGTGTGGCACGAATGGCAGAGTTGAGAAATACATATAAAATTTTAGTTGGACAAACTCCATGGAAAAGGGCCAGCAGAAGAAGTCTAAGCATTGGCGGAAAAATTATATTAAGATTGAAAATGTGGCGTGAACTGGATTCAACTGGCTTAAGATAGGGTCTGATTGCAGACACTTGTACATCATCGGATCCCGAAACAGACGGAACTTGATCATCTCAGCTCTTCAAATAAGAAGAAGAGGGTAAAATGGGAAAGGTAAAGCTACCCCTGTAACAGGCCGTGGAGGCCATAGTGTTGTGAGAAGTCGAGGCTTCCACATTTTCTAGACAATCGGCTCACAGATGGCGGTAAGGCCGCCCTTTACCCTCAGGAAGATTCCTAGCACTCATTTCTGTTAGAGACTGAGTCGACCCTAAGGCCATATTGCGTCTGGAAGGCTGAGGTCAATTGAAAAATCCAATGACCTCATCAGGAATCTAACCCACGACCTTCCGGCTTGTAGCTTAGAATCAACCAACTATGCTATCGCTTTCCCTAAAGTTCCAGTTCAATGACACGCGATTAATATCTTACATTCGACAGAATGTAATACGTAATTACTAAAAATGGTTAAATTAAAACATTAACAGAGTAAGGGCCGCAACAAAGCCTTGCTTCCGAGACTAACCTTTCCTATAATCCTTCCCGAATAACGTAAAATTGATTTGTTAATTTGCTGAAACACCAAGCCACGAAAACTTACTGGAAAGGTGAGGTAGCCATAAAACTGCAGTTCCACCTCTTGCCGTCTCTGTGCAACTTCGGTTAATATTCACTCCTCTTCTTTATTATATATCACTACATGTTTCGGCCTAATTGGCCACCATCAGATGTACAATTTGTTGTGAAGAAGGAATGTGCTACTCTGCTCTAATGATGTTCTGCTTTTGTTTTGTGTAAATGCCTCAGACTATTCTGGGTTATATGGGAAAAAGGTGCGTTGCCTAATAAACACGACCGTCCTATCATACCCTTTTCAATTCATCGTCCACAATCATCCACCGACTGGACACTACGTAAGACATGTAGTCGTTATGTAACCCATGAATCAATATACACATCAGACCACTACAAGATTAAGTCACTTCAATTAAATTATGAGGACCTGTCCAATAATACATGGCTCAGTGCTGTAGAGGGACAATCCAGACATTTATTGCAAAAGTGTCATATCTCTTGTGGGCAAATTTGCAGCGCTGTCAGTAACTAGACTATAGCATGATTGATGAATGGTGAATGGAAACGGATTTGGAAGGAAACGGATAGCCCAACTGAGACAGGATCCCGGAAATATCCTAAAGACAGTGAGCAAAATCACAAAATTACTCAGTCAGGTAGCCGATGTCCTGGTCGAAGTTCGAAACGAGTACCTCCTGAATGCGAGTCTGGAATGTTACCGCTATGCCAAAGTGTTCCTCTTGTTACGCAATATTCTTACGTCAACCTGCTCAATTCCATCGCTCAAGTTTCATAACTGCCTTTTTAAAGGAGCGCCGGAAGCTGTCTGTGTTCTCCCGCTTCTGCAGAGAAAATATTTAAAACAGGCGGATTTCTGTGTATCCTGTCCTCCTCCAACGACTGAGTATTTAGAAGGGCGTATGCAGTGAAGCACAGAACAAGTGACACCAAACCACTCTTCCGCCCATTTATCCATCTCTATCCATCCCCCACACAAAGCCAGACTCGAATTATCACACATAACGATGAAACCGTATCCCAAATTATAGCATCATTAAGGGATGAGTAAATTATACGTGTGCAGACAGAGACCTGACAGAGCTCCCCGTGCAATTAACCGGGTTAGTTACACCAACGCTGTGCCTCGGCCGAGTTTCACACCACTTGGATCGTAGCCGATACTGATTGGGATTTAAGGGGAGGGGTACATGATTGATCCAATAAAATTAAAGGGGGTAGTTACCCTCTTCGCTAATAATTGGACGTTTGCGTGATTTTAGCGTCGTCTTTCTCTATACTGTTCATTACAAAGTTGTATCTCTGTATTACACTCTATCTAACATCATATTCATCACAAAATAATTTTAAGTGCAATTTTATAATTGGTCCAGCCTTAAGTGTTCTTTTAAATTTCTGTATATGTCCATCTGTCCATGATAGTATTCCCACTGATACATCCTGCATTATCGGTTCCAGTGTTTTCAGTTGAAAACGGCGGTTCATGTTAACCACGGGGCACACCGAATGCATCGCGAAGTGATTCACAACACGTAATAGTCTTCCAGCATACAGCAGAAGGAATGAAGGGGAAGAGGTGACGCTGGATATGTTCTGAAGCAGGAAACATATCGTGTACAGACTACTTCTTTGTACTGTTACAAGTGCGTCTCATTTGTAGAAACAAGAGGATATAATTTGCCGATTTTCTTACCATTTATATGCTATAAAACGATTAATAAGGTAAATTATTTGGTGGCCATGAAAGCCTACGGACAGAATTATATTAAAATTGGGGAGCTTTCAGCACAGGGCCACCCCCACTAGTTGCCATGCGCCGATGATTCTGGCGATACAATGAGCCTACAAAAAAAAGCAACAAAAGAATCCGTGGCCTATAGTCCGCAAGCGAACTATACCGACCGAGCGACCGCCGCTTGTAGGCGAAGTTAGTGCCAACTTTTGCGGATAGAAGGTGTCACGTGATCAGCGCAACGGATCCCCACGACGGTTAATCTCGGTTTTCTAGATCGGAGCCGCTACTTTTCCATTCAAGTAGCTCCTCAATTATCCTCACGAGGCTGAATGGACCCCGTTCCAGACCCACTACTTCTCAGAAAATGCGGTGGCGCCGGGAATCGAACCTGGGATCTCCGGATCTGTAGTCAGGAACTCTGATCACTAGACCACAGAGACGGTCTCAGAGCCTACAAACATGGAATAGTGTCAGATACAGCACCATGTTAGCATAAATTCAGTTTTTGCATGTACTATACTGTACTTGTGTGTAGAACTGAATTCTTTAATATGCTCTTGCCAGTGTGTAAGAAGATTATGTGAGTCCATGAATATGGGCGCGGTAAGATTTTATTCTGTCTTGGTATGGAAATCTAAAACTGAATATGGATCCACCCAAAACCCAAATATTTTAAGTAAGAATAACACTGACCATAGCATAAGTTGTATTGTGCCTTCCAAAAGAAAGACTTTTAAAACGGTATTTATAAAGACAAGATATTAATAATCACGGAAACTGTTAAAAGCAGCTTGTATGGAGTGTACTAATTCTGTCACATCTTACCATCTGAGAAAAATGTAATGGCAATAATAATAATAATAATAATATACAATAATGAAAGGGTCTGACGGCTGATAAAATGATTCCAAGAATTTCAGTGAACAGCTTTCCTTTTTCAAATCCTGCAGGAAAATAAACTGAGGTATAGAACACTGCCGCCCTTTTTCTTGTTTTCATCTACTCTCGATATAACTCCACAAATTGCGGCGAACATAGATTGGCGTTTTGCATTATTATTTATTTAAATATTTACGTTTTTGGAGCCACAGTAGTTCTGCACTGCAGATTTAGTTAGCTAAGCATTAATGATAGCCGGTCACGGTAGCCGAGCGGTGTGAGGCATGTACGTACTGTCTTCGGTCGCTCGGAAGCCGGGATCATGGTTTCGAATCCAACTAAGGGCATGGATGTTTAGTGTTTGTGTGTGTCTGTGAGTTTTTCTGTTTGTGTGCAGGTAGAGGCCTTGCGATGAACTGAACACTCGGCCAAGGAGTCCTACCGAATGTCTAAAACCTTAGTAAACCGAAGTGAAACGGAGATAGGACAAGGCCCAAATTGGGGCTGTAGCGCCAAAGGGGGAAAAAAGAAGCTTTGATGATGGACTTATCTGGTTCGGCATAGGGACCAGTGGAGGGCTCTTGTGAACGCGGCAATGAACCTTCGGGTTCCATAACATTGTGGGAAGTTCTTGAGTAGCTGCAGAAGTGGCGGCTTCTGAAGAAGAGCTCAGATCTATGAGTGAGTGAGAGAGAAGCGTTAATGATTGTCGAGCATGTGAGTGTTTAGAGGAAAGCTGGAATCCGAACCAGACAAACTTGACGCTTCCCATGAGTCCACGGTGACTAAAAGTAACAGGTACCAAAAGCATACTTTATTACTTACTGCCCAAACCATCTTTCTTCTAAGGCAGTCACTCGTTATCAGAGTATTCAGGCGTAAGACAAAGAAGACTTTTACTTTCTGAAAGGCGTCAGGAACTGTCATTCTTGAATAATCTTTAAAGTCCTCCATGTCATTACAAGAGAAATTCTAACATGACTTCATTCCTGCAGAACACGACACTGTCGCCGTAGAGAGATTCAATTTCTACGCGTTTCTTTCGACTGGAGTGTGCAGTTATTGTTATTTGAATCTATAATCTGACTACAGTATAAACTCTCCTCTATATCACGTCACCTATACATCACAGGGTGACTATAAATACGGGTGTAATTCTGTTAATCTCAGGGCTGAGATACAAGTTCAAGGATCCCTAAGTCTATGTAACGTGTTTCTCTTGACACAAAAAAATGTAGCACTGGTATTTCTCAAACACAAAACAGACGTGGTTTTAGTCCGCAAGGGAACTATACCGACCGATCGACCGCCGCTTGTNAAAGGATCCCTAAGCCTATGTAACGTGTTTCTCTTGACACAAAAAATGTAGCACTGGTATTTCTCAAACACAAAACAGACAACGTGGTTTTAGTCCGCAAAGGAAATATACCGACCGAGCGACCGCCGCTTGTCAGCGAAGTTAGTGCCAACTTTAGCGGATAGAGGATGTCGCGTGGTCAACGCAACAGATCCCCACGACTATTACTGTATTTATGATTTACTTATTTATAATTAATTTCTCGACCCTATCAACAGCTCAGACGCCTAACATGGCCGAAACCTATATACGGGAGGTGGTCCGTTGAACATTGAATATCGTGGCTGAGTTTTCACGGTTTTCCTCAGTCCCTTTGGACAAATGTCGAGATCAGACCACAACCACTTCCTCCCAAATCTTTTCGAGTCTTCGTCATTCACCTACCAATCCGACGCTGAGAGCGTCGTGACAACCCAGGACTGTATAGCTTTGCTTGATGACAAGTCTACTAAATAATGAATTTGAAAGGAAGTGGAAAGAAGCGAACATGGCCTAGTTCGAGTTACTGACAAGCATCGCCTGCAGAGGAACAGAGGAAAACCACTAAAAAAAAAACGCCAGAATACCCGAACTTCGGGCCGAGATTGAAACCTGTGACCTCCCGAATATGTAGTAGGAATGTTAAACCCTAGACAGCGGGGTTCGGTTTGAAATTTATAGCGGAATACTTCAAATTGTGCGAGCCGGAGCAGCGTAGTCGGTATAACGACTGGCTACAGGCTGGATGAACGAGGGGTCGGAGTTCGAGTCTCTGTAGAGTCAAGAATTTTCTCTTCTACGTCATCCAGACTAGCCCTAAGGCCCACCAGCCTCCTATACAATAGGTGGGGATCTTTCCCCGGGGGTAAAGCGGCCGGGGCGTGAAGCTGATCACCTACGTCCAACTAATGCCGAGGTCAAGGAAATACGCCTTCATGGTTAGTGTTATTTAGTTAAGTACAGGGACAACTTTATCTTACCTTCTTATATTTAAAATTGTACAGGATATATTCATTAACGTATTCGTCCAGGTAAAAGCGAACAGAAGTTGGAGCCAGACTCTGTTCGCAAGAGAGCGGTCAGTTGCGATCTGGTGTTGTTGCACACACTAGTGTTATAGGATCTCTTCGTACAGCGAAACAAAATCCATGAATAATAATGAGAAAGAGTGCAATGAAGATTGTAAGACAGAAACAGAAGAGAAAGAAAGGAAAAGCCGTCGCTGGGCTTCAGCATACAAGTCCCACACATTAACCTTCACACCAGATGGAGGTGAGTGACCAGTATTATTCTATAGGCTTGTATCCTTGATGCAACAGCCCACTGCATTTACAGTGCATAATGCCACGAAAAATAATAATTTTATGGTTACTGGGTTGTGAGGATGGGATACTTTCGGGACCTTCGGCTACTACTAGCAGTTAATTTCGTTAAATAATATATTCACACCAAGGAAAGTGTTTTAAAATGCATATTACCTATTATCGCTTATATATTGTGAACCGGTGATTCGATGTTTGCGGGAAGATAAATTCACGAAGTTTCTAATAAGAAATTCTGGAGGGAGAGACTACTTGGGAGACGCAGACGTAAGTGTGAGGATAATATTAAACTGCGACGTAAGTAGAATGGAGAAAGCGAACTAGATTCAAATGGATTAGGTTAGGATCAAGTGGAGGATGTTTGTGAACACGGTAATAAACCTACTCCGTGGCTTTAGTCCACAGGCGAACTATACCGACCGAGGGACCGTCTTTTGTCGGCGAATTTAGTGCCAACTTTAGCGGATAGAGGGTGTCGCGTGGTCAGCGCAACGAATCCCACGGCCGTTAATCTCGGTTTTCTAGACCGGAGCCGTTATTTCCTTGAAATAGCTCCTCAGTTACCCTCACGGGACTGAGTGGACTCCGTTCCAGACCCACTACTTCTCATAAAGTCTGGTAGCGCCGGGAATCGAACCCAGTACCTCTGGATCTGTAGCCAGGAAGTCTGATCACTAGACCACAGAGGCGGTTCGGTGATAAACCTACAGGTTCTGTAAACACGGATGGATTCTTGATTAACTAATGTATTAATAAATTCTCGAGAAATCTGGTTCATGGAATTCCAGATATATAAGTAGTGTTGAGAAGATTTCAAAGTAATTTCTGCAATCAGCTCATAGGAACCAAAATAAAACATACTCTACATATTTCATTGAAGAAATTTAATTTCACCTAAATCCTTTAATTAGTTTGTGGATGATCATACCAACAGATATACGTATTATATCCCACTAAGAATTAATTTAAGATATTCCGTTCAAAGAACGCGGGCCGGTAACTAAAATGACGACACCACAGCCGGAAACTTCGAAAAGATGCCATATACATGTCGTAAAAATATGTAAAAAAAAATAAGGTCTATATAAAACCCGTTAAGATAATAATAATAATACTTTATTATTAACGTGTCGAGTCAACAGCTACAAGGCGCCAATTACAACAATAATAATAACAATTTAGTTTACACAATAATAGGTACACCACATGCGTAGTGAAAATAACATCGGTATACAAGTTGGTAATATTTAATTTACGACAATATTGCCTTTCGCCATAGCAATTTCTATTAATTGTGTGATATTTGAGTTTTTCGCGGCAGTGACTATGAAAAATGCCACCTTTCAAGGATATGATGACATGTAGTCTGTTTACCTGTTGATAGAGGCAGGTAGTTCTCCTGAAACCTTGGTAAACTGTTACCAGATTACACGGCGTTATATCCCACAAGGTTTCATTAAATCTCCAGAGAGGAGTCGCCTATGTCTAACGCCGGTTTGTTTCTTCTTCGTGCTTCGTACAGGACCAAGGGAAGGTCTATTGTTCCACAGTTAAAAACATTAAATTAAGGTTTTAGGGTTTCGAGAGGACTCTGTTATTGACTCCACCCATAAAATCATTGTATATGTTTGGGGAAACAATAGACTCGCTGCGCTACCACGCCCACGGAGTAGCACCCCTCAGACCACATCCTGCACCGAGCGTTCCATACTTCGAGGGCTGTCCTCCCTTCCCTTAGGGCTGTAGAATGCAGAAACTACCTGCTGTAGATAATGGAATAATAATGTTTTGCAACAGGACGCCTCTAATTTTCAAGACATTGTCTTGCCCACGTTTAAGACTCCTTTAAGAAAGTCTATCAGAGAAGTTTTACCTTTCGTGGACTGCAGGAAGAAAGCAAAGGGAAGAAGTACCACAGTTTCGTTTAGTAAAACATGTAGGCTATGTATTTATTAAAACTGCACTTTCTTTATATCCCTGGAAGCACAATAGACCACTGTAGGTCACGGTGCAAGGGCCGAGAAGGCCCACCCCTTATACATTCATTATGTCCCTGTGCTTAACTAATTAAGCATTATGCCATGAAGACGTATGGGGGCGTGGATGTATGGACTCGCGTTTTCTTGATCTCGGCACTAGTTAAAGGTGAGCGGTCAGCTTCACGACCCAGCCGATTTACCCCTGGGAAAAGAGCCCTCGGTACCCATTGGGTGGACTCCAAAGCCGGTGTGAACGACACGGAGAAATGAAAATTCTTGCCACCACTGGGACTCGAACTCCGACCCCTTGGTCGTCCAGCCCGTAGAGAGTCGCTACACCGACTGCGCTGTCCCGGCTCCTTCATTATGACAAGACTGAGAATTCATATAAATACAATTGTTGACACATGTGAACCGAAATAACAGCCCGGGTTGGAGCCCAGGTCACGTTATGTGGGATTTGTGGTGGACAAAGTGGCATTGGGGCAGCTCTCTCCAAGTACTTCTCATTCCACCGACTGCTCCACACTCATCATCTGTAGTCCGCAGCCGGTACAATAGGCCAGCTAGTGGCTGACGTACCAAGTGGACTCAAGTCTCACCCCAAACATGGGATTACAAATAAAATTTTAAGGTATGGGTAAACCCAAGGAGACACTGGAATAAGAATTGTAAGGCTGGTTACTTACTTAGTTACTTACTTACTCATGGAGCTGAGCCCTTCTGGAGGAGCTGCCAATTCTGCAGCTACTCAAGAATTTCCCAGCATTTATGGAACCAGAAAGTTCATTACCGTGTTCACAAGAGCCCTCAAATGTCCCTATCCTAAGCCAGATCAATCCAATCCGCACCACCCCATCCTATCTCTCTCAGATAAATTTTAACATTGTCCACCCACCTACGCCTTGGTCTTCCCAGTGGTCGCTTTCCTTCTGGCCTTCCCACCAATATCCTATATGCATTCCTTTTCTCCCCCCCATTCGTACTACATGCCCTGCCCACCTCATCCTCCTTGACTTGATCATTCTAATTATACTTGGAGAATAGTACAGATTATGAAGCTCCTCATTATGCAGTTTTCTTGTCACTTCATCTCTCTTCGGTCCAAATATTCTCCTCAACACCCTGTTCTCAAACACCCTCAGTCTATGTTCCTCCCTTAATGTCAGAGGCCAAGTTTCACACCCATACAGAACCACAGGCAAAATTGTGGTTCTGTATATTCTAATTTTTATTTTTTTGGACAGCAGATGAGAAGACAAAAGGTTCTGGACTGAATGGTAGCAAGCATTGCCCGAGTTCAATCTCCTCTTAATTTCCTCCTGAATCAGGTTTCGATCTGTTATCGTTGTTCCCAAATATCTGAATTGTGCCACATTTTCAAAACATCTGTTTCCTATCTTTATGTCGTGAATTTGCCCTGCATTTTGGTGACGAGACAGCAACATATACTTAGTTTTCTCAGTGTTTACTTCTAGACCATCCTCTTTACCTGTTGGTACTTGCATTAAGTTGTATTATACATAAAGTCAAGAAGAAGTAACAAAATCATATTCTTCGGAAATTACCCTGCCTATGTCACGCCCTCTAAGTTCACACCTTCGGGACTTCTTACAATCCTCATAGCGAAACAGAGAAGTTTTGAACAATATCTGCCGAAAATTACACGTGTTCTGTCATAACCAGTATTATTCTTATACAAAATATTATTTACTTAGCCTGGAGTCTAGCTTCCGCATTTATTATTGCGAGTAAACATAATTTACATCAAGATTACTGACGCCGTGCCCGGTAGACATCCAACAATGTTTCGAAGGAATTTGCTGCCTCCATCTTCAAGTCACGCGTCGGAAAATGGAACAAGTATAAGGAGATGGAGTAGGGGTACCGGAGCCCTGAGAGAACCAATAGGAGTGATGAGAATGGAGAAAGAATGAGAGTATAAAAAGAACTGTTCTCTTATGGCACTGAGATGGGTAGAAATAATGATTTTTAAGTGAGAGTCAGAGGGAAGATAAGAGACAGAGAGAGGGGGAGAGAATATGGAAGCAGTGACCCTAAAGCGCCAATATAAAGGATAGAGTGGAGAGGATGCTAGTGCCTCCTAATTTGACGAACATCGTAATGTTTATTACAGAATACGTGGAATACGTGCTCATTACGCATTTACGAGTATATCCATCCGTCTCTTACGTTTCCTCTCACAGATAACAAAACTTCTCCTCAGCACTTATTTTCGAACACTTCAACAACCTCCTTGTATTTGGATTTCAAACCACATTTCAAACCCATACAACTTAAGCAGAAAGCTTCTAATTTATTATAAAGAATACATGAATACTTGTAAAACTGATTATCAAAGGATACGTACTGACTCTTACCAACCTTATCATTACGAATGAAGTGGAACTTCCGAATTTAACTCACGTCGCTTTCCTCATGCACAGAATTTCACTTTGCTTCTATTCGTTTCCACTTACTTGAACTTTTTATTTTTCTGCTGTAATTATTTTCGCAGGTTACACAGACATCCGGTCTAGAAAAACGAGATTAACGGCCGTGGGGATCTGTTGCGCTGACCACGCGACACCCTCTATCCGCAAAAGTTTTCACTAACTTCGCCGACAAGCGGCGGTCGGTCGGTCGGTCGGTACAGTTCGCTTGCGACATCGAGCCACGGAGTTTGTTTTTTTGTCGGTTACATAGACACAAAAGTGTTCAGGTTTATATAATTATTCCGTAATATGAATTGGGCGAATAATTATTTCAAAATTTAATAGGCTCATAATGAGCCGGGGTAGCGTAGCCGGTATAGCGACTGGCTACGGGCCGGACAACCGAGGGTTCGGAGTTCGAGTCTCGGTCAAGAATTTTGTCTTCTCCAAGTCATCCAGACGGGCTCTGAAGTCAATCCAGCCTCCTATACAATGGATACGGAGGGCTCTTTCCCCCGGGGGTAAAGCTGCCGGGGCGTGAAGCTGTCCGCTCACCTCCAGCTACTGCTGAGGTCAATAAAATATGGATCTGTACATCCACTCCCCCATACGTCTTCATGACGTAGTGCTTAATTCGTTGAGCACAGGGACAGCTTTATCTTTTTCACCTTAACTCTGAATATGCTCATAAGTTCTGAATTTGCAGGAAGCACTTCCGCTGCGTAAACATGCCAGAGTGTGTTGCTATTGTGTTTACGTAAGCCTTTTCACGTGTTTCGAAAGTTTCTGCATTCAGGAGGGAAGGGTGGAAACAAAATAATGAAAAATTGTTAGAGAACGTCTATTTTTGCAAACTGTTTTCCTGCTATATACAGTACTTCCTAACACACACGAGTACGCCGGTACTAATACTAATATCAGCAGCATGGAGGCATCCTACAACAAAGTCACGTCCTCTTTTACAGTAACATATATATATATATATATGCAATATATCCAGTACAGACTTCACAGAAAATACATCTTGTCTACCTAACATTGCTCAAGGCAATACGAGGGCCCATATTGCGTTTCCAATGCTCCTCCCATACCTCCTCGTTTTGTGTACTCCTCCGTTCCACTGATTTTTACCCACATGTTCCACGTCCTTTTCGGCTCTTTCCTCACTCCCTCAGAAATTTCCAATAATATTCGTCATGTATATATTGGTGTAATCCCAGAATTAAATGTGGTTTGAACACCAAACGCCTCTCCATAAAGAGGCAGGAACAGACAAATGTTCGAGATTGAAAAACTTAGTGATTCCACTTTTGTTGTTACTGAATTCTACTGAAAGATATGGGGCCATATTAATCCATAAGAGATCAGTTTACGTAAGTATTTAAATGGACTTTTCTATACATCACATAAAGCATTTTATAGACATGGCTTCAATCCGAGAGTGAAGATTTCCACCAAAATTTGTTGGGCAGTTCCGGCTTTCGAGGTGCTCTGTTCAAATCTCAGCTTGTACACGGACTATCTTGGCAGGTGTATCATACTGTTTATTTATTTTTGCTCACGTCCATCGGAATTGGGTTACGCAGTACGGTAGTTGGTTGAGACATTATGCTACAACCCAGAAGGTCGCGGGTTCGAACCCCGATGAGGTGTCTTTTTTTTTTAATTTACCTAATCCTTCCGGCCGCATTATGACCCTGGGGTCGACCCAGCCTCTAAAGGTGCGTCCACATTATTCGTGCTCGTACTCGCGTGACTCGCTATGCTCGCGAGTAATGTGGACAATATGACAAGTCATGAGATAAGCAAATTTAAATTTTTTTATTTAAAAACTATAGCCAATAAATTAAAATACGACTACAGCCTATACACACTACGAGTAAATATACGGATCCTCAGGCGCCGAAGCCTGGCGGGCAACTGAAGTAGTGTGGACGAAGATTTACGGGCACAAGTAAAAGCCAGACGAGTCTCCAGAGGAGCACGAGTAGTGTGGATGCGCCTTAACAGAAATGAATACCAGGAATCTTCCTGGGGGTAAAGTTCGGCCGGCGCTTAGGGCTGACAACCTTATCGCCATCTGTGAGCCGATTGTCTAGAAAATGTGGGACCCGCGACATCTCACAACCCTATGGGCCTTCACGCCCTGTTACAGGGATAGCTTTACCTTTTTTACCTTTTACCATCGAAATTAAAATTTTATCAAAAACCTTTTTTTCTGATTTTGTCATTGGAAAAATTGAGCGTAACTTTATATTCGGGCTTATATGGTAAATAAAATATGGAGAGTAACCTAGCCTACTCGAGAGAGGAAAGTTAACGTAAGCGCAGCTCGCAATCCAGTTTGCATAACTAAGCCTGCAAAGGAGCAATACGGAGGAGAGAAGTTTGGCAAGCAGGTCATACTTATGGAAAACACAATCATCAATGAAGATTTACGTATCCTGATGCTCCGATATGAAACTCTGATTCTGAAAAAGAGGAAAGCTGGAAAAGCTGAGCAAGTAACTAACTGCCGCTATCTTTCTACGGTTCATTTTAATATTATCGCCTTACCTACACATAGGTCTTCCTAGTGGTATCTTTCCGTATGGCTTTCGCACCAAAACCATATACGCACACCTCTTATCCCCATCCGTGCTACATGTCTTGTCCATCTCATCCTAGAACTGATCATTCTAATTGTACTCGGCGAAGAGTCATTATGAAGTTTCTCCAGACTCCTATTATTTCAGCCCTCTTCGTTTCAAACAATCTCCTCAGAACCCTGTATTCAAATAGCCCCAGTCTGTCTTCTTCCTCCAATCGCAGAGACCAAGTTTCACACCCATACAAAACTACAGATACGCCTAACGGAAGGGACTATTTGTGATACGTCGGTCACATGAGAGGATCGTCCTAAAAATCGATCATAGAAAAAAAGGTAAGATTTTCCTTGTGATGAATTAAGTACGAACCCATGAAGACTTATTGGGAATTAGAGATTAGCTCCACGCATTTTTAGCCCTGTAAGCTGAGTAGCGAGACTGACGACCCGGCCACTTTAACCCCCAAGGAAATTTCTACCGACATGTATTGTATACGAGAGGATAGTCTGTCTGTACGCTGAGGACAAGAGAAAATAATATTGTCTCTTCAGGGACTCGAACTTTTTCCTCGATCATTGAGTCTAGTGTGTGAAAATGTGAAGTGAATGAATCTGGCTCAAGACAGGATTCACCGAGACCTTGTGAACACAGCGATCAACCATAAAATCTGGTGATATTCTTGATCAGATTCTGAAGAGGAATTCCACTCCAATGAATTAGTTTCATTAGCAGTGGATCTGTATCCGTAATAAATAGGCAACAAGATCAAGGAAGGACGCAGAATCACAACGGACGAATTAAAACATTTGGACTGAGCATCTTTCCAATCTTGGAGTCAGTGCTGTGGATTAACAGGTTTCGAATATATTTTAATAACGGCTAGATCAACGACATACTGAGCGGCTTAGACAGAAAAAAAAACGAACTCTGTGGCCTGTAGTCCGCAAACGAACTACACCGACCGAGCGACCGCCGCCTGTCGGAGAAGTTAGTACCAACTTTTGCGGATAGAGGGTGTCACTTGTTCAGCGCAACGGATCCCCACATCCGTTAATCTCGGTTTTCTAGACCCGTGGCTTAGAGAGAAAACGTTTCATAACACTGTGATGTACAAGCACTAGGCATGTTGTTTTATACTATAATTTTCAATTCAGATCTGAGAATATGCAAATTCATTCACTAATACATTTACTTGAACAGTTTCATATTTTGAAAGTTATTAAGTTTTGTAAGACACATATTTAAAAAAGGAGGTAAAAGATAAAGTTGTTCCCGTGCTTAACTGATTAAGCACCAGGCTATGAAGGCGAATGGGGGAGTGGATGTATAGATCCATATTTTCTTGACCTCGGTACTAGCTGGAGGTGAGTGATCAACTTCACGCCCCGGCCGCTTTACCCCCGGGGAAAGAGCTCCCGTTATCCATTGGATAGGAGGTTGGGTGGACCGCAGAGCCGGTCTGGAAGACATGAAGAAGAGAAAATTCTTGATCCTACCGCGTCTCGAACTCCGACATCTCGGTCGTCCAGCCCGTAGCTAACATAAAAGCTCTATTTTTTTTATCCAGAAACACCACCTTGACTTAAGCTTGTAGATATACAAGACAAGAATATAATAAAGTCCTACTGCGGTTTATTTCCTGCATAGAAACACGGTTTGTAAATAAGCTTTGAGCAAAATCAAAGTCTGGGTAGAATAAATTCTGCCTCTTCCTCATTTCCTGCACGACACTCAAAGGAGCTGCTGGTTACTTGAAATTCACTTCTGTGTTCTGATGTTGATGTCTGGAGCCCAGGGATGTATACTTATACATGAAGTGAGGGTAGACAAGGCTTTGGGGTCACTGAAAAGAGGGCTCACTTACAGTGAATGGACTCTGAAGAGAAAAAAGAAAGTTGTGAAATTAGCCACAAAACTTCAGCTTTATAACAGCATGACGTAAGTATAACTTAAAGAGGTAAATGTTTGTACCATGCCATGAGGATGTACAGGGAGCTGAGGATAAAGCTTCATATATTCCTTACCGGGAGCCGGGATAGCTCAGTTGGTATAGCGACTAGCTACAGGCTGGACGACCGAGGGGTCGGAGTTCCGAGTCCCGGCAGGATAAAAAATTTTCTTCACGTCGTTCAGACCGGTTCTGGGGCTCACCCAGCCTCCTATCCAATGGGTACCATGGGCTTTTTGCCCGGGGGTAAAGCAGTCGGGGCCTGAATCTGACCACTCACCTCCAAGTAGTGCCGAGGCCAAGAAAATGTGGATCTTAATGTGCTTAATTAATTAAGCACAGGGACAACTTCACCTTTATCTTATGTTCTTAACCTCGGTATTCGATGGAGGTATATTTATCGGTACGCTCCAATGATTTACCCCCAGGGGGGAAACCATATATACTGCATAGAAGGCTAAGTGGTACTAATAGTGCGTCTGGAGAAAATAAGAATACTTGGCTCCACCGGGAATCGAACTACGGTCGTTTAGCATATAGCCAGTTGCTTTACAGATCGCAGCTAACGATGTGAAACAGCCACTCACCGTAACGGCAATGATGAAGTGAAGCAGGAGAAATGGGGTTAATCATTTCAGAAAGTCGTGGGCGTTTAGGAGTGCTTTTTTCAAAGAAGCTGCAGCATCACAGCATCAAGAGGAAGTCTAACGTGGCGCTGCTAGTGGCAGTTATAGAAGGCATCAGAAATGAGCACCAGGAATATTCTTGGGGGTAAAGTGCGGCTAGCGCGTAGAGCTGACAACCTTACTGCCATCTGAGTCGACTGTCTAGAAAATGTGGAAATCTCAACATCTCACAACCCTACGGGCCTCCAACGCCTGATACAGGGATATCTTTACTTACTTTTTACTTTACCGTAAACTAGTGCCATTAGCAGCCTAGCTAAGTAGCTGTATTCATGTACGATTTGAGGTTCTCATATCCGTCATGAAGTTATATTTTCTGGGATATACAGCAGGTACCAGAGGCTTTGTTTGGTACCTGCTTTCACTCTGGTTTATTGCTTGGCTTGTTCTTAGACCGTTAACATGGATGTGGCTTCTTCCGCAACGTCGATTGACTCTCAACGAAATTAATTCCAACTTTAGCGGATAGAGTGTGTCGCGTGGTCAGCGCAATGAATCCCAACGGCCGTTAATTTTGGTTTTCTAGACCGGAGCCGCTATTTCTTTGCAATAGCTCTTCAATTATCCTCACGAGGCTGGGTGGACCACGTTCCAGACCCACTACTTCTCAGAAAATCTGGTCGTGTCCGGAGTTGAAACCGGACCTCTGCATCTGTAGCCAGGAACTCTGACCACTATACCACAGGGGCGGTCAATAGTAACGTACTTCGCTTTAAAACTACGATCGATGCCCAGTACAAAGTCATGCAGGATTCATACATTTCACGGAACATAATAAGAAGCGAAATTGCTTTCATAAATTTCAGCGTACGTGGGCGTAATCCTATTAAATAAAGCCCTTACTTAGGGAAAATAGCGACAACAAAGAACCTTATACACCATGAACATAGTTATAAAAGTATTTCCGCGAAAGGAATATTTTCCTCCCGCTGATAAGTAACATACGAGGTACCTGCACAGAGAGACTAATGGTTCGGTAAGAGGCAGATAGTCTGTTGACCAGTTGGAATTTATTTTAACAGACACATGCGGCTTGCAGCTGCTGAAGTAATAACATTCGAGGCAAATCCCGGGCCATCCAGCTGACCTGCCAAAAGGTCTGTAATTAAAAAGGCACACTTATTATCTGAGTCCTGAAGACGGAGAGCGAGGAAAGTGGGAGCAGGTGGGGAGGGGTGGGGGAGGCAACTCACACCGCTAGCAGGAAAAGGTAACAAACATCCTTCCGTATTCAGACGGTACAATGCCATTCATTGTTAAGCGGCACGAGAATGGTTCTCGATAATATTGTTGAGGAATTACACGGAGCAATACTTTGAAAAGATTAAATGAATGCTTTGGCTTTGGCTTTATAGATCACTCATACGGACCAGCGCCTACTGTTCACGTGGAAATAATTTGGTAGTGGCAGGTACAATGAGAGACGTTTTTGTTAGACAAGAATAAATAAAATAAATACAAACGCTGAAATAACGTAGGAAAAACTAAATGTTATCAGTTGCTTTTATTCACATGGAACTTTCCGTGAAGGAAAGACACATTTGAGAATATATGAGAACAGGGTGCTGAGGAGAATTATAACCTATTAGAGAACAGAGAAAGAGATTGGAGGGCGAAGTTACATGATGGGAATTCGCAGTTCTTGCTTTTCATGAAATGTAATTACTCTGATCAAGTCACAGCGGGCGGAAAAGGCGAGACATAAAGGGACTTGGAAAACTGTACTCGGGGAGCCTGAAGAGACCATTTGTCAGACCAGTGGGTAGATGGGAAGAAATACTGAAACGGAACCTAAATATGAAGAAAGCAGTCTTCTGGGATTTGGCACCGTGTATATGTGGTTTTAATCGACGTTTCGGAGGAACGTATCGCCTCCATCTTCAGGGTAGAAGGAAAAATACAAGAAATCCGCAAGCGAAGAGACCGTGAGAACCGGTAAAAGCAGCTGCTTTCTTCATAGTCACCGCCGTGAAAGCCTCAAATCTTACGGAACCCAAATATATATGACATGAGACACAATTTATGTTGCGCAGGACAGGGAACTGCAGCGGAATCTTGGATATATTCCGATTCCATAAAGGGCGGGCTGCTCGTCAAAAGGGCTCTTCTGTGTCGCTCTACTTACTTACTTACATAGTGCGGAACCTTGACATTAGTTTCAAAGTTAATAACATCTTTAATTTTACTATTTTTTTCGTGATTTAATGTGAAGGTGAATTGTTCGGTTATAGACTTTACTTTCAGCGTACAGAGTCTCCACATTTTTTTTCCCCCTTGGCACTAGAGCCCCAGTGGGCCTAGGTCTACCTCCATGAACTTCTCCGTTCACTTCGGTTTTTCTAGATCTTACACATTCGGTAGGACTCCTTAGGCGGGTGATCAGCTCGTCGCAAGGCCTCTACCACAGTCTCCACATAAGTGAGGATAATTCCAAGGGATTACATTGGGATATATAGGAATTATGCTACCACAGTCTCCACATAAGTGAGGATGATTCAAAGGGATTACATGGAGATATATAGAAATTATGCTACCACAGTCTCCACATAAGTGAGGATAATTCCAAGGGATTACATTGGGATATATAGGAATTATGCTACCACAGTCTCCACATAAGTGAGGATGATTCAAAGGGATTACATGGAGATATATAGAAATTATGCTACCACAGTCTCCACATAAGTGAGGATAATTCCAAGGGATTACATTGGGATATATAGGAATTATGCTACCACAGTCTCCACATAAGTGAGGATGATTCAAAGGGATTACATGGAGATATATAGAAATTATGCTACCACAGTCTCCACATAAGTGAGGATAATTCCAAGGGATTACATTGGGATATATAGGAATTATGCTACCACAGTCTCCACATAAGTGAGGATGATTCAAAGGGATTACATGGAGATATATAGAAATTATGCTACCACAGTCTCCACATAAGTGAGGATAATTCCAAGGGATTACATTGGGATATATAGGAATTATGCTACCACAGTCTCCACATAAGTGAGGATGATTCAAAGGGATTACATGGAGATATATAGAAATTATGCTACCACAGTCTCCACATAAGTGAGGATAATTCCAAGGGATTACATTGGGATATATAGGAATTATGCTACCACAGTCTCCACATAAGTGAGGATGATTCAAAGGGATTACATGGAGATATATAGAAATTATGCTACCACAGTCTCCACATAAGTGAGGATAATTCCAAGGGATTACATTGGGATATATAGGAATTATGCTACCACAGTCTCCACATAAGTGAGGATGATTCAAAGGGATTACATGGAGATATATAGAAATTATGCTACCACAGTCTCCACATAAGTGAGGATAATTCCAAGGGATTACATGGGGATATATAGGAATTATGCTACATGTTTCGGTCGTACAAAACCATCATCAGGCAGTTATACTATATTGAGATATGTTTAGTTATTGAACTACCGACATGGATCCATACCAGTGCAACGTGTCATATTATATACTAACAGATATAATTTTACCTCAAGTTGTTAAGTGTTACAATTAAAATATAAGATACAAAATAAGATATAAAAATATATACCATATATTAAGATTTATAAAGTGTTGAATATATCATGGAACTATTAAAAATATTAAAAATACTTAATGTCTTTTTAAAAAAGAAATATATTTAAAACTATTTAGTATGGGAGGTTAAGAAATATGTATGCTAACATTAAAAGGGTGTATATTTGTTGTGTTGACGGTTAACCGAATTCCTAATCTGGAACACACAACAGGATGCAAGCAATGAAGATTATATGAGGATACATTTTCTTTCTCAAGTTATAATTCCGTGACTCATTTAATGATTAGTTTGATAATGACACTGCTGGCGGAGCGTGGACGGAAAAAGTAAAAGAAACTGCTAATGGGACGACATTAAATATAAGCAACAAAATGAAAGAGGGAGCCCCACATGAAGTCCGTGCCATTCTAAGACTCTTGACGCTGTAGGGAGGAAAATGAGAGAAGAAAGTACAGAAGGGGACAGAATAAAAGTGAACACGAATACAGTATTTGAAGACCAATTTATGTTAATGGAAAAATATAATCCCCAGTTTCACAGCTAACATATTCAACAGGCAATCGAAGAATGAAACGTAAGTGTGCCAGTTACCAACCGTAAGCTAGGGCAGTGGTTCTCAACCTTTGTGAGACCGCGGCCCGATATATTTTTTTTAATAAGACTAGAGCCCGGCAGCGGGCCGCGGCCCGGCGGTTGAGAAACACTGCGCTACTATGAAGCAAAGCGGTGGATATTTTGCCTTCAGATTTTAGTTCCGCGGTTCATTTTAAGAAGACGCGTCCTTTAAATACATTCATACTCGATCTTCGAGCTCTTAAGGTATCCGAATTATGAACTGAACAAAGAAGCACTTAACGTTGACATTCTTCCAGATTAATTTTCGTGATCTAGTCTATGGAGTCAATATCTCAGGACGCAGTCGTGGCCTGATCGAGACTTTCCCGGAATTTGCGTGAAGGGACCTTGGTTAGGCAGCAGCGTCTTGACCGAGCCCCTCCCCGGTATAAATCCGGAGTGTTACGGCGACACCAACCTACTTGGCGCAGTTGCTGTCTACTGCTGCTATTGTTTATCTTGGAGCACAGGACTTCTTGAAAAGCCGGTTAAGAAACTGTGTTTATGACAGCCCACTAGTGATTCCTATCTATCTTTAACACCTATTTAAAATATTATTCTCTCATCTACGCTTCCGTGGCCTGTAGTCCACAAGCGAACTATACCGACCGAGCGACTGCCGCTTGTCGGCGAAGTTAGTGCCAACTTTTGCGGATAGAGGGTGTCACGTGGTCAGCACAACGAATCCCCACGGCCTTTAATCTCGGTTTTCTAGACCGGAACCGCTACTTTTCCATTCAGGTAATTTCTTAATTATCCTCACGAGGCTGAGTAGACCCTGTTCCAGACCCACCACTTCTCCGAAAATCTGGTAGCGGCGGGAATCGCACCCGGAACCTCTGGATCTGTAGGCAGGAACTCTGACCACTAGACCACAGAGGCGGTCCTCATCTAGGCCTAGATCTTCAAAATATTCTCGTTCTTTCACTATTTCCGACCAAAATAGCGTATGCATTTCTTCTATCCCCAAAGTATGTTATATGGCCTGCCCATCCCAACATATTGACTGTTGCTGTGTTCTAAGGGGTTATGCTATGTAGTCTGGTAGAGTGCGAGCGTTCCGGAGAGACTTCCTGCCTCTATCTTTGGACCATTTTATAGATGAAAGCATTTGTTTCATCCGACACCTTGAGAAGCAGACAACAGCTCGTCGCTAAGAGAACCTCAGTTCTACATGATTTCTGCAATACAAAAAACAAACTCCGTGGATTTAGTCCGCAAGGAACTATACCGACCGAGCGACCACCGCTTGTCGGCGAAGCTAGTGCCAACATTAGCGGATAGAGGGTGTCGCGTGGTCAGCGCAACGAATCCCCACGGCCGTCAATTTCTGTTTTATAGTCCGGGGATTTCTACAATGATAATAATAATAATAATAATAATAATACGTTAGTAGCAGTCATTCTATAAATTGCAGCTGGAGTGAAATGAAATTCAATGGGTCAGATTCTCGAAATGTCTTCCTCAGCAAAAAGCCGATACAATTTCCTTTCTCCGCATTTCTCTCAATTTTCGCCTCCTTGTCTTCTTTCTACAAATTTACAAGTCTCCAGATTTGTCTTTGATGTTCTAGTGTGGTTGAAGTTTTAGTTCGTTTACATGAAATACGAGATAAATTGAGACAGAAAGAAAATCTAGATCAGTGCATGTCGCTTTGTGCAATCAGATTGAACAAAAGAGGAGCGTGTTGAGCAGAAATGGCCCTTGCTTTCAGAAAGTTTGGAAGACGTCAGTGAAACTGATGCTAAAGTTACATGTAGGTTGGGAAGAAAATGGTTGAAAAGAGACGGAAGAGAGGGGCAAGAAACAACAACTAAAATCTGTTTGAATCAGAGAACAGGATCACTCAACGTCTCGTAGTTTGCGAGGAAGTTCTACTTCCAAGACTTGTGGGATGTAACGTCGTGGTGTCGGATAAAAGTCTGCCGGCTTTTGGAGGGCCGTAATGCCGAGGACTTCAGGGTCCAAGAGTAAGTCTAGCAAACAGAGCTGGACGCGCCATGGCAGTGACAACGACTGCCATCTGACTTGGTATCGGGCCTTGCTTTGGGTCTTGACAGGTTGTGACGTACAACAATGCATTTGCAAACTTCATACACGTTCCCTCTTCTCTTAGGATGAGAGTGCAGGTGGCAGGGTATGCTGCACCTACAGCGAGAGAGGGCGCTTACTTTCGCTTTACGAGACTACAGGCAGCTTTCAACAAATGAACAAGCGGCCATCCTCTGCGTCTCCCGCCCACAAGCTCGCCAAGATGTGTGCTACACTGGAGTTTTATCGTAACCCTCTGCCCATCAGTGTTGTGCCGGGCGCTCCGAGTTCTTCTCATGCTAGCCGTTGGTAGTTGCGACTGGACTGGGGACCGGTGAGTCTGCAACTGCTACTGCGACATACATACGTCCTCGGCGGCCTAGCCACTTTGGGTGTAAGACTGCTTGAGGGTCAGAGTGATGATTCCTGCCAAGAAGTTCCTCAGACTATAGTAATCAAGTGATCAGTTCTATGCCGAATGCGTCAGGATCAAACCATTTTGAAGGAATCCCCGTAACCATTGTCAGTGATCCCCCAGCGAATGATGAGTGGACAACCCGGTTAAGGTACCCGTATAAGGTCAAAAAGGTACCAAGAAAGAACCAGCAGGAGTAAGGAAAACACTAACTAATGTTGGTACTAAAAATGACGCATTTTAACAAGTGATAGATGAGAAAAATTTGGGAGAAATGTCGCATAAATGACTAAATGTGCTAGTTGCTTACTTGCCTTACTCTCCGATTCTGAAGATAGAGGCCGTCTGTTACTCCGAAGGGTCGGTAAACTTATATTAGGCTACACGGCGTCAAAGCTCAGGTAATAGTCCTCTTCGTGGTTGACAAATCCATCTTTCAGTGTTAATGGTAAGAATTTTATAAAAAATAATCCATACCTATATTGCTTAACTTAGCACGTTTTAATTCTACACCAGTTACCCTGTTGTTCTCTCCCGCAGATCACATGCCCACAAATCCGTCTACAAAGAGATTAAAGTGTGCCCAGTTTCCGTAGTTCTCCATTTACAGCAATTGTTGGTTAATGCTAGAAAATGCTGGGGACACGTGGGCGGATGAATGGAGGGCTGTATGTACGTGACATCTGCCGACAGAGGGCGTGAGTTGGCACTGTGCCCGGGGTACAGGCTAGGCTATGATCCTGGCAAGCAGAGCTTCTGTATTCCTGTTCACGCTATTGAATGATATGAAGTTACATGGGTCTGGGGTGTCAAAGTTAAGGGCGTCAATTCAGAAACCGTTTTATAATAATGACTAGGATTATATGTCACACGGAAAGGAACTGACTAACTTTGGGGAGAAATTTCATATTATTGAATAATGAGTGTTGGGAATGGATTCGGAGAAAGGAACTTGAATCCAAACATTCATATCCTCGAACTAACAGAATACAAGAACTAGAAACTGCAAATTTTTGACAAAGAAACTTATAACAACTCAATTGATCAAGTTGGTGTGCACGGAGAGAGAAAAAAATTCGAATTCGTAACAGTGGCTGGCTGAACGAACAACTGTAGGGCATACTTCAGAAGAATGCCTCTTCAAATAAAAGCGTTTTATTCTCGCAGTTTCGAAATTGCTCTCTATTCACATGGTTTAATAAAAACATTGAAACTGTTCTCTTATTCGAATAAAGTCTTGACACATATGGACAGAAATTAAGTTGGTTTTGTAAGATTTGAGGCTTTCACGGCGGTGACTATGAAGAAAGCAGTCTTCTGGGATTTGGCACCGTGTATATGTGGTGTTAACCGACGTTTCGGAGGAACGTATCGCCTCCATCTTCAGGGTATAAGAAAAAATATAAGAAATCTGCAAGCGAAGAGACCGTGAGAACCGGTAAAAGCAGCCTGCTTTTACCGTTTCTCTTCAATTTTCCAGCTATAATTTTGTGTTTGTCATCTCTCCCTTTCATGCTACTCTCTCCACCCATCTCAGTGTCCTTGATTTTATCCTTCTGACAACATTTTATGAAGAGTAAAAAGTATGAAGTTCAAAGTCTCCAGCACCTTGTCAGTGCCTACGTCTTATTGCCAAAGTTCCCGTCAGCAGTCTCTCACCAAACACCCACAATCTACGTTCTTCCCGTAAACAAAATGGCGAGAAACTGTCAAGTTGCTTTGTAGAAATTTTATCTTTGATTGTTCAGAAGCTGATTTTTACACTTGATCTTATTGTCGGTTAATTGAGAGGCACTGTTACTTCAAGTGGCGAAGAGAGAGACAAAGAAGCATCCAGAAAAGAATCATAATTATTATGTAAGACTGGTCATTAGTAGGAGAATACCGAAGATGGAGGTGACTATTCGAGTGAATAAGTACTTTGGAAAGAACAGCCAGAGGTGAGTTTGATTCGCATAACATTCAGTGCCAAGGCAAAGAGGATAACTCAGCATATTACGTACCCTGGAATTTTGCAGCTTATATAGATCACCTAGTATCGTTAGAATTGTCATGTGTAGGGGGGTACGCGTGACGAAATTAACGGGTTTCTAGTTCGGATGATTGGATTTATTGGCACTTCGGTTACAGCCTCTCTTAATTACAATTAATACAGCGCTATCGCTGATTTGCGCCGGTCACGGTAGCCGAGCGGTCTAAGTCATGCACTGTCTTGCTCGCTCGGAAGCCGGGATCGTGGGTTCGAATCCCACTCAGGGCATGGATGTTTGTGTGCGTTTTTCTGTGTTTGTTTACAGGTAGAGGCCTTGCGACGAGCTGATCACTCGCCCAAGGAGTCCTACCATATGTGTAAGATCTAGAAAAACCGAAGTGAACGGAGAAGTTCATGGAGGTAGGCCTAGGCCCACTGGAGCTGTAGTTGCCAAGGAATTAATTAATCGCTGATTTGCACAATTTACAATTCACCGTTGTACACGCACTAGGATTCTCAGTCTTCACTAGTCGTATCCTGGTAGCGGATCTCAACACAGAAAATCACTATGAAGTTTTCTTGTCTTCAATCACTCTGCACTGCTTTGTCCTAATCTGTTCTCAACTAATCTTCACAATTCACTAAGGACACGGTCTATTCTCGTTCTTGTACTTCCAAGTGCTCTTAGCTTCTGAAATCACTTCTCCTATAATCAATCTGAGCAGGCACCACGGAAAAACAGTACGTATTATTGATGACGTCACCGCGGTGCATAGTACGGTCCGATGCGCGGAAATGTGTTTACCGAGCCGTTGCCTAGAAACAGATTGTGGCTTAACAGTTCTTGCATGCAGTAAATAATTAATGAGCTCTGGTATTTATCTGTGATAGTTACAGGCAAGCAGTTCATATTGAATCTCCATGTGTAAACAGTTTACAAAACATGGGATTACAGGTTCTAACAGCTGTGGTTATGGTATATGGTTGGGATATAAAGTCATGTAGTCCGCTGAAAGTCTACCGACGTTTCGGAGGAACATATCGCCTCCAGAAAGTAAAATACTTCATAACCACCGCTGTGAGAATATCAAACCCTAAATGTAGCGACTGGGATATGAGCTGGAGGACTGGGCTTCGATATCCGTCAGGAGCCACTTGATCACCGCGTCCATGCCGGATGAGTCCACCTATCCTCCTGTCCCATTGGTACCGGCGCCTCATTTCCCCCCGGGTTAAGGCATGCGAAGCATGAAGCTGACATCTCTATCTAGTGCCGAAATTAAGGATAAGTGGAGCTGCATCTCCACTGTTCCTGTATAAGGATAACTTCATTTTGTCCTTCGTGTAATGGAGTTTGCTCCTCAGTCAACTACGCCTTTGGCGTCTCAGTGAATTTGCGCATTGTATCGCAGCGTCACACAGTGAAAACCTACTCCGGCCTGGCGGGTGTCAACCATGGAGAACTGGAGCACCGTAACGCTATTCTTTTGCGTGGGAGTATCAGGGGTGGGCCATAAAACTGGCCCTAGCACTGCGACCTTCAATAATCTATTGTGCTTAGCGCTATTATTTTGCTGAAGTTGGTAATTGAAAATTTAAACATATATTCCTTTGTTCGTGTCCACATAAATGATTACAGAACGTTTGTTAACTTATATTATGGAACAGTGAACATTTTGGTTGCTCTAGCCAAGCATCAATCACACGACACAATATTTAAACCTAGAATGAATATGCGTAAGGTACCTTTTCAGCCGGCAGACGACGGTATCTACCTATCCATCCATCCATCCATCAATTCATCCATCTATACCTGTAGCCAACTAATTCCATGGGGCTGAGCCCTTCTTGAGAGGCCGATAGTCTTTCAGTTACTCAAGAATTTCTCAGTATTTTATGGAAACCGAAGATTTACAGCCGTGTTCATAAGAGCATTACATTGGTCCCTATCCTGAGCCAGATGGATCCAGTTCATACCACCTCAACCTATCTCCCTTAGATCCATGTATACACCTTCCTCACACTACGGTGTAGATGTTCCTAGTGGTTTCTTTCATTCTGACATTTCCACCAGAACCCTATATGCATTCCTCTTCTCCCTGTGCATGCTACATAACCTGTACATTTCATTCTCCTTAATTTCATCATTCTAATTATGTCTGGAGCCGGTCACGGCCGAGCGGTCTAAGGCATACTTGTACACTGTCTTCGCTCGCTCGGAAGCCGAGATCGTGGGTTCGAATCCCACTCAGGGCATGGATATTCGTGTTGCGTTTTTCTGTGTTTGTCTACAGGTAGAGGCCTTGCGACGACCTGATCACTCGCCCAAGGAGTCCTGCCGAATGTGTAAGATCTCGAAAAACCGAAATGAACGGAGAAGTTCATGGAGGTAGGCCTAGGCCCACTGGGGCTGTAGTGCCAAGGTAAAGATATAATTATGTCTGGCGAAGAGGTTATGAAGCTCCTCATTATGCAGTTTTACCGGTATGTATACAGGCGAACAATTAATGTGTACCGGCAAAATTATCACATCTGCCGATGTGTGAATGTTTTGATTTAGATGCTGAAACCAAGCATGAGGGTACTGGCAACCATATCTCTGCAAATAGGACCTGTATACTATGTACTTCCCGAGTAACTAAACTCACTTCCTGGAGCAAAGCCGCCAACAAAATTCTCCGTCTTTAAACCCTAATAATTTGATGTACAGCTCAGTTGCTGAAGAAAGAAGTAATGGTCTCTGCTCTTCTTTGCTGATGTGTGGGCACAGACTGAACCCCATCCTCTACTTCTGTGTATGTCTTGTGTTTCTTAACAAAAACCTAAAGGAGTCCTCCTAGAACATGGAGCTAATGAGGTGTATTGTCTTTGCAGTCTTTGTGGTGACCTCACAGCTCTTTCTGGAACCAAATTACAAATGGAAAAACAACAAAGGAATCGCGGATTGATTACGCCGTTCAGGAATGCGATTGGGTACCCTGGGTTTTCATTTAAACTGAGACGAAAGAAAGGACAGTCTCACAGAAGACGCCAATGGCTTTGAAATGAGAGCGAGGAAGATAAAATGATGGAGCGAGATAAAGGCTAAGGGAGTGTGCGGCTGGAGTAAGTATCCGACAGTCTCCATAATCTAACTCATCAAATGCAACAGGGTGCAATTAAGGTCCGCCTAGCGAAGTCTCCCCGCTGACGTGATATCTAAATTAAAACCATCTACTTCCGGAACTCATACACATGGGTCACTAATGTAAAGTACATACTTGTAGACGTTCCTATTTTGTGTTACCATTCTGATTTCAAGTTACAAGATAAAATAATAAAAAAATTGCATGTTAAATTTTTTGCAGATAAATTTTAATTCAATATGACAGATTATAGACTTGGATGTCGTGATGTAATAGTTATTAGTTGCTCATCGTAAGCCGGTATTATCCCCGTTCCTCGCCCGAGATTTTCATAAAATAGACTGTAAAGGTAAGGTAAAAAGGTAAAGTTGTCCTTGTGCTCAACTAATTAAGCATTACGCCATGAAGGCGTATGGGGGAGTGCATGTAAAGATCCACATCTTCTTGATCTCGGCATCAGTTGGAGGTGAGTGGTCAGCTTCACGCCCCTGCTGCTTTATCCCCGGGGAAAGATCCCCTGGGGCCTACTGGATAGGAGGTTGGGTGAACCCCAGAGCCGGCCTGGACGACATTGAGAAGTGAAAATTCTTGCCCCCACCGGGACTCAAAATCCGACCCGTTTGTCGTCTAGCCCGTAGCCAGTCGCCATACCGACTACGCTATCCAAACTATACCGATATAAACGAAATTCCATATTTATTGCAAAAATATTATATGTACAAGTATTAACGGTGCCAATTCCTTTCTTTTAGTCAGCAAATCGAAATGTAAGAAAATAAACTTGCTTCATCTACAAACTGTCAATATTACACTGCTCTGCTTCAAATTCGAAGTGATGACCTTGCGAGAAGTAAAGGATTGAGTGTCTTAAGACATATGAGATCAGGAATGTTTCTCCAGTGATTACAAGTAGTCCACAGGGACCGATCTTGGCCGGTGTAACTATTCTACATCTAACGAAAGCAAGGGAAAGAAGTAAGAAATAGTCGAATAAACAAAAACACCCAAAAAGAAAAGACAAATTTAAAGCACTTCTAAACGAATATTGCAAAAATAATTAAACAAAATATCAATATGCTGCAATTGGTCACACAAAATCAGTAATAAAGAAATATTACAAGATGTTCTGACAAGAACTAATCGCCCATTTTTCTTCGATACGACAAGGCCCGCCCAGAAACTACTCCTCCAACAATTCTTCTATTGTTGTGTGTATTCGTTGCAGCGGGAACGTTTTCAAAGAGCAGTTGCCTAGCAACGATAAGGAGGAATACACATACAGTCGTTCAGATGGGCTCAGGTGCCAAGTTTCATAACGACTGATTCACGCATTCGAAATTTGATGGGGGCGAGGCGGATATACAGAATGGAGACCGCATAAAAATGATTTTATTTTTCAAAATAAGAAAAGATAGGTAAAGCTATCCCTGTAATAGGCCTCGAAGGCCCATGGGGTTGTAAGAGATCAAGGCTCCAACATTTCTAGACAGTCGGCTCACAGATGGCGATAAGGTTGTCAGCCTTACGCGCCGGCCGCCCTTCAACCCCCAGGAATATTCCTGGTACTCATTTCTGATAGAGGCTGAGTCGACTCCGGAGCCATAGTGTGACTGGAAGGATTAGGTCAATTGAAAAAAAAAACCACATCAAAGGGACTCGAACTAGCGACCTTCCGGCTTGTAGAAGTGCCTCAACCAACTACGCTACGGCGTGACCCCTTCAGAATAAGGAAAATAGGCTAAAAACAATACAACAAAAATCATAACTCAGACCTAATCCCAGAGTGAAGCTGTGACGCATGCAGTCGCAACGCAAACGAACTATTTACGGGCACGTTGGAACCAAACCATGGACGGAAAGAAACGCAGTAGAAACGGGGAACAGTGGGCGAGGGTATATGGGGTACAAGATAAACCCTGGGTAGACTATTTATTTGCTTAGAGGCTAGTGTTTTGGGCTGGTTAGCATAGCTGGAGGTGAATGTAGCAATAGTCAAGCTCTGTCTCCTTCAGCATCTATGGGACTCCTTTCCGTGTCCTCAGTATAGACAGTTCATCAGGCAGAATTCCGATGTTTGAACTGGAGCAGCATGGGGTCACTACGCGCGAGACAGACAGCCAAGTCGGACAATAGATGTCATGGAACAAAGATGTGGAGACCGAGAGACAGATAACGGATAGAATTTCGTTCTCAGAAGAAACAGTGATCAGAAGGGAAATTGTGAAGGCCGTACCAGCACCACTGTGAGTAATACTGAAGGCAATATGGAACAGGTACGACAAAAATAAAAGGGAGAAGCCATCAGCTTCAGAACAGATGTCGGCTTACCTAATGGCATGGCGCTCAACCAACAGAGGTCTCCAGGGGCCATGGAGTTAGCTACGGGAGTTACCTTATTTTGTACAAGAGGTCTGAGCAAACCATATTATATTTTGAAGATTAATGTATTCTAAGAGGGGGCACGCGGTTGAGACACTATGCTACAACCTGAAAGGCTGCGGGTTCGATTCCCGATGTGGTCATTGGATTTTTATATTGACCAATTCTTTCAGCCGCACTATGGCCGTAGGGTCAACTCAGCCTTTAACAGAAATGAGTACCAGGAATCTTCCTGTGGTGTAAAGGACGGCCAGAGTTCCTGGCTACAGATCCAGAAGTCCCGGGTTCGATTCCCGGCGCTACAAGATTTTCTGAGAAGTAGTGGTCTGGAATGGGTTCTACTCAGCCTCGTGAGGATAATTGAGGAACTATTTCAAGGAAATAGCGGCTCCGGTTTAGAAAACCGAAATTAATGGCCGTCGAGATACGTTGCGCTGACCACGTGACACCCTCTATCCGCAAAAGTTGGCAGTAACTTCGCCGACAAGCGGCGGTCGCTCGGTCGGTATAGTTCGCTTGCGGACTAGAGGCCACGGAGTTTTTTATAGGCCTATTCTTATCCTCAGTTTTCTTAGATGGGAGATGGAATGAAACAAGTTTCTGAACTGACTGATAGCGAGAATTCCTAGAATTTGATCTGCTCTGATTGGTTAGCAAATCATTAGCAAATACGTCTGTTATAAATTCGCCATACTTTCGAGGCATTTATTAACTATGTTCACTTCTGATTCGGTACGACTAAGCGCCATTTGCAAGCTACCCAGTTCGTTGCAATGTGTGATTTCTCCTTCCTGGTATGACTACCGCATTTGGCTTTCAAGCTTAGTGACGCTCCATAAAACCTCCTAAGTCACTGCTGGTATCATAACATACACATGTAGGGTCTACCACGCCTGGGGTCTGAGGAAAATCCTACACTCAGCCTTCATTTGGCAAGCGCTAAACCACATTTCCACGGGCGAAGGGAATAGGAGAATATATTTCTCAGATATCATATCCGTCCCATATTCATAAAGCTCTAATTTAAAACCACAAAAGGAGGAAATAATTCGGTATTTCTAGAACTCCAACCGCTGACGGATGATGAGGGGGTATACGAACTTTTCTTCAATTTGAAAATTTTCCACCAGACCTATGATAAAATTCACAGTTCAGTTTAATGAGAGAAACTAATAGAAGTTTTAGACTTGGCCGTGTATGTGCGGTGATTTTGAAGTGGTCTTCATTCCCGCTCCGGCTTGTGTGGTAAAAGTAAGAAGTAATTAAACGAAAAGCTAACTCTCCACAGTCCATCGGGGCCCACACAACAAAAGCTACAGAGACTACTTCTATGTTAACTGGTGAGGGCCAGTGGCGTGTTACTTGTACATCATGTCAAACAATTTAAACTGAAGTTAAACCGAACGATCCTTCTTGAGAAGATTATAGCTAGATGAGAAATGTTCCTCCGTTTAAATTGAAGTTGATTACCATGTTCGTAATAGTCAATAAGACATGAAGATGTATAAACGAAATAGAGGCAAACTTCAAGGCATTTTAAAAACTGGCAAGAGATGAAAATGAGTGTGCAGTTTCAAACCATACACGCATTTCAATTTATGAACTATTTGACGGATTTAACGAAATTTGGTATGTATGTTATGACACTGGGGGCCACCCCAATCTCGTAATTTGCAGCTTCCTACAGCCAGTAATAACATGGCGGAAACGACAGTACCGCCTCTTAACAAAGAGTCCTTAGATGATACACAGCAACAGATCTTTACAGATATGCATTTTTTCTGATACATTATCTTGTAGAATTTAGAACAACACGCAGGTTATAAGAACTGTTTCCGCTCTGTAGGTCTCACTTCGATATTAAGGGAGGAATATGGACTAAGGGTGTTTGAGAACGGGGTGCTAAGGAGCTGGACCGAAGAGAGATGAAGTGACAGAAGGTTGGAAAAAACTGCATAATGAGGAGCTTCATAACTTATACTCTTCCCCAAGTATAATTAGAATGAGCAAGTCAAGGAGGATGAGTTGGGCAGGGCATGTAGCACGGATCATGGAGAAGAGGAATGCATATACGATATTGATGGGAAAGCCAGAAGGAAAGAGATCACTGGGAACACCAAGACATAGGTGGGTGGACAATATTAAAATTGATCTGGGAGAGATAGGATGGGATGGAATAGGTTGGATTGATATGGCTCAGGATAGGGACCAGTGGAGGGCTCTTGTGAACACGGTAGTGAACCTTCGGGTTCCATAAAATGCTGGGAAGTTCTTGAGTAGCTGCACAATTGGCGGCTTCTCAAGAAGGGCTCAGTAGCATGAGCGAATAAGTTAGTGGGTGAGTGAGGTCTCAGTTCGACAGCGATAACTAATGAATCGCTGGAGCTATGAAAGCGAAACTTAATGTGGAGATAGGCCGTAAACATATCTTCAATGTATGTGAGATATGCTGTTTATAAGCTAACAACCATAAAGATGGGAGGGGGTGCTGTATATCTGTATATCTTTGAAGTTTATATCAAACAAATATTACGTAATGACAGAATCTGTACGCCTACTTAGGTAGTAAGTTCTCTTCAACAACGATAACAATAATATTATTTTCCATAACAAGCTTACAATTGTAAGCAATCAAATAATTCTGGATGGGGTATGAGTCAATGTCATGACCTTCCATGCACGGCCCAATATGCTGTCCCCTGAGCTAAACTGCATTTTGTCAGTTGACTGTGAACTGAGAGTGAATATTTATAAGACTGGACAAACAAACAAAAACAAACTCCGTGGCTTTAGTCCACAAGCGAACTATACCGACCGAGCAACCGCCGCTTGTCGGCGAAGTTAGTGCTAACTTTAACGGATAGAGGGTGTCGCGTGGTCAGCGCAACGAATCCCCACGGCCGTTAATTTCGGTATTCTAGACCGGAGCCGCTACTTTACCATTCAAGTAGCTCCTCAATTATCATCACGAGGCTGAGTGTATCTCTTTCCAGACCCACTACTTCTCAGAAAATTTGGTAGCGCCGGGAATCGAACCCGGGACCTCTGGATCTGTAGGCAGGAACTCTAACCAGAGGCTATCTAATAGTAAAATCGGGTTCTTGAAACTCTTCATTTCTTTACTGTCTACAGTTATATCCCCTTAGTGAATACTTCCAGTTGTGTTACCCCCACTGAATTTATGTAGCCTATCATTTACTTGTGATCCAGTTAACAGTATTAGACGAACAGCTGAGACAGTTCAATAATTATTGTGAGTGGCTACAAGATAGACGTCTGAGGTTCGACTCCTGTCAGAGGCAGACACCTCTCTCTTCACCGTCATGTCTAGGACCCAAAGCTTCTCATCTAACGGGCAGCAGGGACTCTTTCCCCGGAGTTAAAGCGGCCGGAGCGTGAAGATAATGTAGAGATTAAGATTTTATGGCGCTACAGTTCCATTCTCACATAATCTTCGCTGCTTAGGAGCCTTAATAAGGGCAGGGGCAACTTTATGTCTTAACACGATAAGATTGAACTTGTATCCCGTGAAAATCCTCCATGGTCTGAGTAAGGATTGCGAGAGCTCGGTCACCTGTAGTTAGAGATGACGGGATAAAATTCTCTGCACAGGCAGCCATGTTTAGGACTCACCTACAATCGAAAGAGAAAATGGGAAAATCTGATCTCTCACGCCGGGATAGCTCAGTCGGTATAGCGACTGGCTATGAGCTGAACGATCGAGGGAGTCGGAGTTCGAGTCCCGGTAAGGTCAAGAATTTTCTTCACGTTCTGGGGCCCATCAAGCCTCCAATCCAAAGGGTACCGAGGACACTTTCCCCGAGGGTAAAGTGGTCCGGGCGTGAAGCTGACCACTCACCTCCAACTAGTGCAGAGGTCGAGAATTCTTGGGTGTATACAGCCACTCCCATTAAGTCTTCATTGCGTAGTGCTTAATTAGTTAAGCATAGGGACAACTTTAAGTTTACCTCACCTGATCTCTCACATGAATGTAATGCCGAAGTTAAAATGCGCGGAGCTTTGTCTGCATTCTCCTGTATACCCTCTCGTCCTGGTCATTGTGTACGGGGTCTACTGTATGTTTGGTGTTGGATTAAAATATTCTCCTCAGCACCTTGTTCTCAGATACCCTCATCCCATGCTCTTCCCTCACTCCGAGAGACCAAGTTTCACACCTGCATTTTGATCACTGCCCACAACACTGAACAGACGCCACTGCCCCTAGCTCCGAGAGACGGTCGGTCAGTCACTTCGCCCAATACATATTCAAGCAGCAACAGCACCGAGAGACCGCCTTTACAGCGTTCATGCTTACTGCCGGAGGACAGACGAGGCGAGACGAGACTGCCTTGAAATTAGTACATGCCTGCCCACGAAACACTGTGACTGTAGTGGTGTGTGGTTACTGATCCTGAGGTCACTGATTCAAATGTCGGTCCGGAAACCAGCTCCACCTAGAGCTTTTCTTTATTTCTGCAAGTCCCTCCGGGCAGTTCATATTCTTTTTCGTCTCGCGTCTCCCACCCCCTCTGCTAACAAAGTCTGTTAAGATGGTACTGGCTCAGCTGGTCAACGTTTCTTCGCCTTGTATGGAAACCGAAAAGTCCATTATCATGTTCACAAGTCACTGCAACCTACCCTGGGCCAGATGAATCCAGTTGTATCCTCCCACTCAATTATTTTTTCTCCTTTTGCTCCCACTTTGGAGCATAGGGCTGATTTCTCAGTTTCATGATCATTTTACAGACGGTAGGTCTCCTTGGACGGGTGATCAGCTCGTCGCAATGCCTCTACCTAAGAACAGGACAACACAAACACAGAATGAACGCATACACACATCAAGTATCCATGCCTTGTATGGGATCCGAACCCATGATCCCGGCTTCCGAGAAAGCGAAGACAGTACATGCCTTAGACCGCTCGGCTACCGTGACCGGCACTCAATTACTTAAGGTTCCCTTAATATCGTCCCATTTATATCTACATGTTAGCATTAAGTTGTCTCCTCGAAATCCCAATACAGTCTCACTTCAGCAGAACGTTTTCGGTTTTGCTTTAAGCGTCTTATGGAAGTAACGAACCGGTGTTCCTAAAACGAAGAACGTGGAGTGGGAGAATGCACGAAATGAAATATACAGATGCAAGGCCAATATGCGGCAACGGTTTGTGCACTTTATTCGGAACGGATGGACGGATGGAACCAGTTCTATATGAAGCGTCTGCGTGCGCCCGGTTCGGCTGCGTGAATTTATTCACTGCAATCTGGTCTGCCTGGTTTCGCTTCCGACGCAAATTTCACACTTTATAAGATTGCTTGATGTTCTGGGCGTGCAGAAATACAGTCCTGGCGTATAAATGTCCTCTTAGCTCTTGAGGTAAATAATATAGTCATGTTACAGTTCTCAAACACGGAAAATAGGTGCATGGCACAAATCAAAGACCCCATTAGTAAAGTAAAAGTAAAGCTATCCCTGTAACAGGCCGTGAAGGCCCATAGGGTTGTGAGACGTTGAGGGCCCCACATTATTTACACAGTCAGCTCACAGAAGGCGGTGAGGTTGTCAGCCTTACGCGCCGGCCGCGCTTTACTCCCCAGGAAAATTATTTAATTAATTCCTGGTACTGATTTCTGTTAGAGGCTGAGTCGACCCCAGGGACATATACCCGCCAATAGTAAATTTTCGACAATTAATTGTTTCTGCCAACAAGTTTGTGTCTGAAACGAATGAAAATCAAAATTATGTAAGAAAAAAATCATGTGATAAATACAGCAGTATACTAAATTTCGAATGGACTGAGTACATGAAGAGTTATTATATTCTGACATATAACTGCGTGCAGTCCACTGACTTTCAACGGACTACAGGGCGTTATATGCCAGAAGATACAAATTTTCATAACCACGTGCGTGAGAGCTCCTACAGACTGAATTACTACTAACGCATACAAAATATGAGTCGGAAAATCTGAAGAGACTGCACTGAATACCTAGGCTCAGGTTGAAGGATAATATTAAAATTGTGATCTGGATTCATCTGGCTCAGGATAAGGCCTAAAGACGGTCTTTGTGAAACATCGAGAATTATGAAGGGTAGAAAATTTCTTGAGCAACTGAGTGACTCTTCTCCATGGAGACAGTAAAAGCAAAAAGTAAAGCTATCCCTGTAACAGGCCGTGGAGGCCCATAGGTTTGTGAGATGTTGAGGTTTCCACATTTTCTAGACAATGGGCTCATAGATGGTGGTAAGGTTGTCAGCCTTACGCGCCGGCCGCCCTTTACCCCCAAGAACATTCCAAGAATATTCCTGGTACTCATTTCTGTTAGAGGCTGAGTTGACTCCAGGGCCATAGTGCGGCTGGAAGGACTAGGTAAATTTAAGAAAAATCCAATGACCTCATCGGGATTCGATCCCGCGACTTTCCGGCTCGCAGCATAGTGCCTCAACCAACTACGCTACCGCGTGGAGACAGTTCGATATTTATTTCGATATCTGTTAAGAAAAAATCGAACAGTTTGTGGCACACGACAAGACCTCCAATCGGTAGTCCACTTGGTTGTTTTCAACTTCAGTTCTGTGTAACTAACGACTGGTTCACAATGCTCTGCTTTAAGGCGCGTTTCAGCTATAACGCATGCCAATCTTTGCATCCACATGAAGAACGGGTCGATATATTCAATTATCTTTCCTAGATGTAGTACCTGACGTGTTCTGTCATGTTACTTTGAACAACTTAAACGCCAGAACCACCCACACGGCTTTGGGAACAGCATAGCGGAAGCAAAGTTAAGTTCCAACGATGTTCACAAGCCACTGCTTCCATCATGGTTAACCCTTGTTTCGTTTACACTTCCTGACTGAATTTTACTGAAACGATCACCGAGAGTCAGTGAAGGTCTCCCGAGTTATGACTGTAACATAAATTAAATATTAGACACACCAAAACAAATTATGTTGTAAAAACTGCAGTACACCACCAAATGCCACTGTGCAGACTTCTGAATTTAAACTGTTCTCATTCAAGAAAGTATTTTATTCTGCATTGTATTACTCTATGGACCAGAACCTTCACCGCCTCTGTGGTCTAGTGGTCAGAGTCCCTGGCTACAGATCCAGAGGTCCCGGGTTCGAGTTTCTGAGAAGTATTGGATCTGGAACGGGGTCCACTCAGCCTCGTGAGGATAATTGAGGAGTTCCGGTCTAGAAAACCTAGATTAACGGCCGTGGGGATCCGTTGCGCTGACCACGTGACACTCTCTATCCGCAAAAGTTGGCACTAATTTCGCCGACAAGCGGCGGTCGCTCGGTCGGTATAGTTCGCTTGCGGACTACAGGCAACGGAGTTTAGTCTTTAGTTTTCTTTTGTGGGCCATAACCTCAAGAAGGACTCAGCTCCATGTAGTTTGTTTCGAATCATAGGGTCGGAGTTTGAGTCCCGGTGAAGGCCGCGCCATAGCTCAAGCGNAGTTTCGAATCATAGGCCGCGCTATAGCTCAAGCGGTTAGTCGCTGGCTTCCCACCGCGACGGCCCGGGTTCGATCCCGGGTCTGGTCAAGTGGGGTTTGTGGTGGGCAAAGTGGCGCTGGGGCAGGTTTTCTCCGAGTACTTCGGTTTCCCCTGCCAATTTCATTCCACCAATTGCTCCACAGTCACCCTTACCTATCAGCTGGGGCTGGTACAATAGGCCAGAAGTGGTTGCATTACAAGGGACTTAGTGCCACCCCATTAGCATTAAAAAATTATCTTTCGCTATCTCTAGCGACATAGGAAAACATGAAGCAAGACATTAGTTTTGCCTCTCAGTTCGGTTCGCATTCGTTTCCAAAATGTTTAACATTCTCCACATGCGTCAGAAGCGTCCCAAATATGAGGAAGTCACGTTTCCGGGACAAAACAGGCCAAATCCTAGGCGCCGAATTTAGAAATTACGGTGCTCAGTTCAAGTCACTTTTCGCTTCTGCAACCTGTCAGTGCTCTCTCACTGAAGACAAATCTTAGATCAAACTCTTCACAGTCGTGTCAAAGTCTGAAATATTAACACGTTCTAAATTCCAGAGGTTAGCATCATTTCTGACGTATAAAGTACGTAACATTGGGGTTTCTGAGGACCGGTACACTGTAGAACTGCATCTGGAGATCAGAGTATTATCATTTAGGGCCTTAGCAATTACAGAACAGTTGTACTCCGGCTGACATATCTGGAGGTTCCTGGTTCGAATCTCGGCTATCCAGACCGATGTCTTTCGCGGGTTTTTCGGTAATCGTAGGCGAATGCCTTGATAATACACTAAACTAGGATGTGATCCCAGACCTTTTCATACATCGCAATCCCCTCACTTTATCTGATAATTCAGATAATATATGAAGACGTGTAAGCTGATCATAAAGTACCTAAGTGTGTAATCTTGTCCCTCCTCCCATTATTTTGTCTCTCTTAGGAGCAGATATTCTTTTCGGCACTTTATTCAGAAACATCATTAATCTATGTTCTTGCCGGAGATCGACAGACTGAGGCTCATGCTATTAAAAACCCACAGATTTTCATGACATTTAGTAATATAGCATTTTTCTTGTGATAAGGGGCCTTTAACCCCCTTACCCCATACTTAGCCCTCAAGCTGGAGGGCTACTCCTCGGTTGTTCGCGACTGCTTATTCAGCGCATTCATAACTGCCTTCAACATCTGCAGTCTAGTGATGCTGCAGTTGATAGAGGGTGGTTAAACAAGACTGGTACGTCACATTCCGTAATATATTCATCATCTGCATCTTCTCTCTGACACATGTACATTTAAAGTTCAATTATGCATACATTTCTTACAGTTACAAAATTCATTACTGTCGGTGGTTTACTAATTACAGTTACCTGTACCATAGTTACTAGTGTAACAATGGTTAAAAAAGGTGAAGCTATCCCTTTTAACTGGCCGTGGAGACCCATACGGTTGTGAGACGTCGAGGCTCCCACATTTTCTAGATAATCGCCTCATAGATGGCGGTAAGGTTGTCAGCCCTACGCGCCGGCCGCCCTTTACCCCTGAAGAGTATTCCTGGTACTCATTTCTGTTAGAGCCTGAGTCGACCCCAGGGTCATAGTCCGGCTGGAAAGACTTAATAGGGAATCAAACCCGCGACCTATCGGCTTGTAGCATAGTGCCTGAACCAACTAAGGTACCGCGTATCTCGTCAAAATGGCTATTATTGGTTATTGTAATTACCGCATTTCGGTAGTAGCGCTAATGACACCCCCACCTCAGAAATTCGCGCCTTCGCCACATTTATGTTACCGATGCAGTAAATTACCCAGAATGAACGAGTTAAGGTAACCTGCAATATCCTAACATTCGTATAAAATTTCAAGAAGATCCTTCTAGCAATTCCTGAACTGAAACCGTGGAGGAACAGAAATGCATTCTTTTCATGCGCATTGTAAAGAACACGTAACAATATACATAACAGTCAACTGTTTGGCTGTAACTTGGGAGCCATGAGAAACCAGTTTCAGGCCAAGTTTACACGACAAAGAAGTTCTGCTAAGGTCGGCTACATATAATAATGTAGATTGCGTGTGATCGCTGAAGCTAATTTGTTCGGAAACTTTCTGAAATTTCGCTGTAGATGTTGAAAGAGTCAAGTTCGTGAGGGCGGTTGAAGTGCTGGAGGGAGAGAGCAGTTCCTTTCCTTCGTCATCCTTTAAATGAGAACTCGCTGTCTTAGTTTCCTGGTGCTAACTAGATGACGTGATAGAATGTGAAGTATCTCTTGGTACTGCCTCCCGAAAGTCAACTCAAATTCCGGTCTCGTTTCCAGTGACGCTAAAAAGTTGAAAGTCAACTTTTAAACACACAAAAAATACAAGTTTCGATACCAACAAAAAAAAACCATGGCAACAACTTGATAGTCCAGAATCTGAAAGACTCTAGAAATAGAAGGTTCACACTGTGCTCTTTCTACAGCAACAGTGCAAGACGCTGTACAGACTATGTTGGTTCAATAGCAACACTGCAGATTCGCGCAACAATTAACTAACACCTTTTGTTGAGGTGTAGACAAAAGAACAACTGTATAATTCTTAACTGGAAACCATGGTAGAAGAATTAATTCAAATTATCTTTAAAATCAAAGAGGCGACGTATGATTTGCACGTGTCCGAAGGGAAAGTAAGAGCTGATTAAATTCAGGGAATGGCTGCTACCACTCCATTCAAAATCTTTTTAACTTCCGGCGTCCTATCGAGAATGTAAACATTCTATGGCTTTACAGTCCTTTGTTGGACCTTGGCCGCTTTTTCAGTTTCTTAATTCTATATACGTACAATCGGTAGGACTCATTGGACGGGGGATCAGCTCGTCGCAAAGTCACTATCTACACACAGAACAACAAAAACACAGACATCCATACCTTGAGTTGGATTCGAATGCATGATCCCAATGTTTGAGTGAGCGAAAATAGTTCACGACTTAGACCGCGCGGCCAAGAGGCCTCCATAGTCTACGGGTAACGTTCCCACCTCGTGACTCAAGGTACGCGGGTTCACACCCGGCGGAGGTCGTGGAATTTTTAAGGGCGGAAAAATTCAGGGAACAAGTCCTCCGGGAGGGACTTTAAGCCGTGGGTCCCGTGTCGTAGTTTTACGGCAGGTAAAAGAACCTCATGTCCTAAGGGGACCACTGAGCCAAATTCAGAACATTTCCCGCCCAACAGTAGTCTCTAACGCCTCTGGTAGATGGGGAAAGCATCGAGATACCGCTGGGCCAGTAGAGGCCGAACTCGCTGGCTGAGTCGGGACTGATGGCAGTACCGGTAGGGAATAGAGACTGGTGGAATATCATAGGGGGACGCACAATGGACCAACATTTGGCCTAAGTGCATGGGGAAACCCACCCTCTCCAATACAATACAATAGACCGCGCGGCCACTGTGATCGGCAGACAGGAAAATATAATGAACTATAATTGTTGAAGGTGAGATCATAGATTCAGGATGTCTGAGAATAAAGTGCGTAAGAAAAAGAAGGCAATAAAAGGGTGGAAAAATTACATGCTGAGAACATTCATAACTGATATTCTGCAGCATACTGTGATCAGATCATATGCTTCAGGATGTGGGGATATGCACATAATATGTTGGTTGGAAAACCTGAAGACCATTTTAGAGACCTAAGCATAGATGTGAGTATAATTAGTACGATAATTTCGAACATGCAGGGTGCTGAGTGCAGACTGGATTCATCTGACTCAGCTAAGCTCCAGTGGTGGGTGAGCTGCCGTGAACATGGCAATGAACATTTCGGGTTGCATTAAAATTCGAACAGACACGAACAAAAAAAATAAATTCAATATACAGTACTAATGTGTAGACCCAATACAAAATTCGTAACTGCGTCGAGACCTACTCTGGAACTCACGCTGTTCCTTCTCCGATGAGTGTCGGTGGCTCTTTCCCCGGTAGTAATGTGGCCGAGGCGTGAAGCTGACCATTCACGTACATCTAGAGCTCAGGTTAAGAATACGTAAGGCTATACATCTAATCTCGTATACTCTTCATGAAGCGTTACTTGATTATGCTCAGGGAAAAACAGACAAACGAAATTTAACGACGATTATACATTCATGTTTTAACCTCAAACAATACAAACAAGTATATACAATTTTACACATTTTCTAGCCATACTTGAGATTTCTGATATGTAATACAGATAGGCATGACGACTGCATTACTGCTTTTTAATAAGAGACTGAATCACGTGTTGCAAGATGAACACGGCGGAAGCTCCAGCTTCCAGTCTTCACAGGAGAAACATTCCCCTTGGCGCTGCATAACCTTGACACGAGCAAGAGTTCAGACTCCACCACAACTCGTTTTATTGTCCTACCGGCCACGTACGCTTCTCAATTTCCAGCCTCCTGCTGCTGATCCTTCACCAGGGGCTCCCATACAGTGTATCTCGCATCACTAGCATGCACATCATCTTGCAAAGTTTTTAAATAATCACTATTACCAACTGTAACTATTTTTCCGTTCCATCCTCCAATATTTCATCTTCCAGCACCATGTTTTCCATGCGGAGGTTTTGCCGGTTCAGAACGCGCCCTCTAAAACTTCACAAATTATGTGATCATTTAGGATATAAAGTTACTATCGAAATATACATTTACTAACAAAGATTTCTTTAAAGAATATGGAAAGGGTATACTGCCACCGGGTGAATACCAAATTGCAGTAAAATAATAATAATACTATTAACTCTATGCATTTTGTATTCCGCTAGCAATTCCCGACGTTTCGTTTGATCCATTCCGAAACCGGAATGCCTCTGTTTGGTCTGCTGGACCATCTGACATTTCGGAAACACGAAAGTTTATAAAGCTCCATGTAAAAAGTAAAGTTCATTCTGTGTTTAGTTCAGCACCATTCCACGAAGATGTATGGAAGAATGAGGCATAGCTCCACGTATTCTTAACCTCGGCACTAGATGGAGCGGTTAGCTACACGACCTGACCCCAGTACCCAGTGGCTGGGAGGATGGGTAAACCCGGCCCGGTCTGGAAGGGAAAAGGGAACAATCACTGCTCTAACTGGGAATCGAATACCGGCAGCCCAGTCCGTATCATAGTCACTGTGCTGACTAAGCTAGCCCGACTCTATAAAGCAGTGCTGTCCAACGTTCTTATGTACTCGGGCACAATTCACTGATGCCTATGGAGGTGCGGGCGCCACTACACACTACTACTACTACTACTACTAATAATAATAATAATAAAATTTTTCGAAAATATTTAACAGTACTCAGACGTTCAAAAATGTCTCTTGTCTTACAGTTTGAATTAATATTAAAAATCGGCTCAATTATATGTGGTTACGGAGGGCGCCAGAAAAACATACCGCGGGCGCCGCGTTGGACAGGGCTGCTATAACGCGTCACACGGCACGAAAAAGATGAATGATAATTTTAGATAGCGTTGCAAAAAAATCGGCCGGTCACGGTAGCCGAGCGGTTTGAGGTATGAACTGTTTTCGCTCGCTCGGAAGCCGGGATCGTGGGTTCGAATCCCACTCAGGGCATGGTTGTTTGGTCTTTGTGTGTGTCTTTCTGTGTTTGTGTACAGGTAGAGGCCTTGCGACGAGCTTATCATCCGCCCAAGGGGCCGTACCCAATGTCTAAGATCTAGTAAACCGCAGTGAAACGAAAAGTTTCATGGAGGTAGGCCAAGGCCAAAACTGGGGCTGTAGCGCCGAAGAAAAAAAAAGATGCAAAGAATCGTCCGTGGCATATTTCGACGTGCCATCCAGGAATATTACTGAAAGAACTGAGAAACACACGAAAGCCTTCACTCATGACAACTGGTCTAAGGAATAAAGTTCAAACATGAAGCCTCCCACAATACTGACACGCGTGGCGGCTGTCTGAGATGCCCGTAAGTAAAAAGTAAAGCCATCCCTGTGCTTAATTAATTAAGGACTAAGCCATGAAGACAAATGTGGGATGAAGGTATGGCTCCACCACTGTTGACCTCGGCACAAGATGCAGATGAGTGGTCAGCTTCACGCTCTGGCTGCTTTCCCCTCAGGAAATCTCACCCGGTGCCCATTAAATAGCAGGCTGCGTGGGCTCCAGAGCCGGTCTTGACGCTGTTGAAGAGAGAAAAATCTTGTCCCTGCTGGGAATCGAAATCCGGCCGTCCAGCCCGTATCCCGTCACTATACCGACTGAGCTATCCCGGCTATTCGGAGATACCAGTTGGTACGAATATTAACGATAAATGACGCAGATGCCCTGACCATGCCCGACCAGTAATTTCCTAATTTTTCTTCAGTTTCTGAGCCTAGCTTAGCGCACTGGGACAACATCCAGACTCTCTGTTCCTATGCTCGCGAAAACAAAAATAAAACGGCTTCGTAACCGGTCTGCAGTTTTCACAAATAGAAATTGATTTTCATTCAAAGCGCTGTATAAAATTACATATGTTTACAAACAGAGATTTTTCAATTTCATGTAAAATTATGCACATAGTGATTTGAATAACGTCCCATAATTGGAATCGAATTGATATTGTAAACGTTACGTGTTATGACGTTGGCACCGCCAGTTCCTCATGAGGCGGACTTGTAAATATGTGCCATTTTGTAACGCCAAACTATGAAGTCGACGGGTAGACAAATTAGAATACATCGATCTGTCTCTAGCAGTCACTGCTAAACCGAGCGAATGACTGACCATACATACAAACGACTGTACGGTGACGATCACTTGGGCTGGAAACGGGGAATGGAGAATTAAACCAAAAATCAAAAAAATCTTGATACCTATTTTTACATCTAACCTATAGGCATCAATATAACAGATTCTAACCTAATTAAACCATTTTTGCAAAACGTCGTCAGAAAATCGTGTGTAAGTAGTGGTCGCATATTAGGTATTTTTGTGAGGCAGAGTGTACCAACACAGTCCTTTGGAAAAGCTTTGTATTAGATATGAAGATACAATGCCATGGCCCAAATATTTTATTTCTTAACATTTTAGGATAGAGTCCTAGGGCATTCGCTGCAGCTTCTGTAACCAAAATATGAAATCAAGAGCGAATACATTCGGCAATGCTAGTCACTCGCATGAACTGCATCAAGCGCTTTTGAACAAATGTGCCGCTACAATTTAATTAAATTAAAATATATTTCAATGCACGTGACAGTAGTTCATAAACCGTAGCAACACCGGCCTGTGATACTGTTCCTTTGTTGAATTTTCTTGCCTCAGTTCTTTTCATATTTACTTATAGATTAGATAATAGGGTCTTCAGAATATCAGTTCTAAACCGCAGAATATCTTCTCTAAATATCTAATCGTTTATTACTCTGTCGTCTTCTCTGAATTGTGAGTCATAACATAAGAATATACTTAAAAGTATAACAAAATACGAATTTCAACGAAAGAGAAAGCGATTAAGAGGTAAAGGCAAAAAGGTAAAAGTTGTCCCTGTGCTTAACTAATTAGTCACTACGCCAGGAAGGCGTATGGGGAGTGGATGTATAGATCTAAATTTTCTTAACCTCGACACTACTCCCGGGAAAGAGCCCCCGGTACCCTCTAAATAGGAGTTTTGGTGGACCCCAGAGCCGGTCTGGACGACGTAGAAAAGAGAAAATTCTTGATCCTACCGGGACTCGAACTCCGACCCCTCGGTCGTCCAGCCCGTAGCCAGTCGCTCTACCGACTACGCTACCCGGGCTCTTAGCGATTAAGAGGAGTATAGAGAAATTTAGATCATCGTAATTACGAGCTCCAAATATGAACGTGATGAAATCCAGAATGACATGGGGGGAAATGAGTAAATGCATACACAATTTTAGTCGGGAAACCTGAAATGAAGATATAACTTTTTGAGACCTAGGCTTAGATTGAAGGATAATTTTAATATGGACGTTAAGAACAAAGTATGAGAGTATCCATTGGCTTCAGCTGAGCCAGAATAAGGTCCAGTGGTGAGCTTCTTATGAACAGGGAAAAAAAAATCTTCGGACTGCAGGACAAGAGGGAATTTCTTGAGCGATTTGGACATTCAAGGAGGACTCTGTTCCCCGGAATTAACCATGTGAAAAGCGTCGAGAAAACTCTGCACTAATACTCATAGAAACATACAGCGATGTTTGGCAGTGAACCGCTCTTAAAGTATCGAGAATTACTTTTCTAATGCGTTTCATTTGATAAGCGTAATGAGAGGGAAGGGGACACAATGAAGCCATCTGTTAGCGCGAGGCGTTTGTCATTCCCATATAGTCGTATGCGTAAACAGAAATGAAAATTAACTGCGGCAACAAAACAAAAACAAAACACCGTGGCCTGTAGTCCGCAAACGAACAATACCGACCGAGCGATCGCTCCTTCTCGGCGAAGTTAGTGCCAAATTTGCGGATAGAAAGTGTCCCGTGGGCAGCGCAACGAATCCCCACGGCCGTTAATTTCGGTTTTCTAGACCGGAGCCGCTATTTCCTTGAAATAGTTCCTCAATTATCCTCAAGAGGCTGAGTGGGCTCAGTTCCAGACCCACTACTTCTCAGAAAATCTGGTAGTGCAAGGAATCGAACCCGGAACTCTAGATCTGTAGCCACGAACGCTGAGCACTAGTCCACAGAGGCGGTCAAACTACGGCGACTCTATTCATATTTGAAGTTCCACAGACTTATCAGAATAATAAAAAAATGAGACAATACATCTCGAGTTAATGAAATATGGATCAGAATAATATATTGTAGCGTGACACACAAGACACGTTAGTGTGTTTTAATACCAAATAGCATGTTAAGCATTTTTGTATTGTCTAACTGATGTCGAGTATCCGTTAAAGTAAAAAGTAAATAAAATCATTCTGCAATATTTGTATTAGGCAACAGCAAATTCCAATCATGCAAACAATGCCAGCACTTCGCTGAGTGGCTATTTGAAAGCTGTGAGTGGGAGGCAAGAGGAAAATCAGAGTCGGTCCATAACGAAATGTTGCACCGACAGTTGTTCATTATTTTATGTGTGCTCCACGATTTGCTACACTGACGTATGCTGATGAAGTGACAATTATTCTTTTTAATCGTGTTGTGTCCGATCAATAGCATGATCTACGCAAAACTACCTGCTCTCAAACTCAAAACTACTTTTAAAATTAATAGTTTATAGCACTAATTAATTTTCAGCAACGTGTGGTCCCAGCTGCCCAGATATCTGAGACTGAACCCGCTCTTTGCATATGTTTACCAGATGCTATTAATTGTGAACATCAAATCATGACTTTTAAATGTGCCGCCGATGTTTACACTTCTTAGTCCGAAAGTCTGAACTGGAGAGATCACTTACAAGACCAAGCACAGATGGGAAGGTAATATTAAAAGGGAAATATTAAAGGAATAATATGAAGGTGTGAATTTGGTTGAATTAATTTGCTCAAAATAGGATCCAATGGTAGGGTCTTATGAGCATGGCAATAAATATTCATGTTCTTCTAAGGACGGAGAATTTAGTAGCCAGCTGAGTGATTCAGCGCCCCAAGGACTCTGTTCCATGTGGACCACGCTCAGAAATCTTGGATTATACTCAGCTGATTACGAATTAAATATTGCTGGTGATTCAAAAAGAAGAATTTGCCTAGAGAACATGAGATCAAGATCAAAGGTAAAAGGTAACGTTGCCTCTGAGTTTAATTAATGGAGCACTATGTCATGAAGACGAATGGGGAGAGTGGTGGTATAGCTCCACCATTCTTGTCCTCAGCACTGGATGGAGGTATCAAGATCTTTCGGGTAGCTGTGTTCGAGTTCGAGAACGCCTGATTATAAAGCAGGAGTCTAACCACTAGACCATAACTTTTCAGTTCTCTATCAGCTACAAAAAGCATGTAGGCATATTTTAGAATTATGCAGATCTGGATTATGAATCCTAAAGATTGGGAAAAATACCGGCCATATTCCCCAGCAACCACGAAAACTCTGAATAAGATCTGGTACTTTGTAAAAAGGTAAAGTTGTCCCTGTGCTTAACTAACTGAGCACTATACCTTCAAGGCGTAGGGGGCAGTGGATATATATATATATATATATTACTGATGATGATGATGATATATTCACGTTTTCTTCGCCTCAATACTAGTTACAGGTGAATGGCCAGCTTTAGGTCCCGACATCTTTACCCCCGGGGAAAGAGCATCCGGTAACCACTGGACAGGAAACTGGGTGGGCCCCATAACCGGTCTACATGACGTGGAGAGGAGAAACATCTTACCCCTACCGGGACTCTAGCTCCTACCCGTCAGCCTTCCAGCCCATAGCCAGTCGCTATACCGAATGAACTACCCCGGTCCTGTGTTCGATTCTGAATACTAGTTAAGAATCGTTTCCGTGGCACCATTGCTATAGTATGAAGCATCCGATCATTTGAATTCCGTGCACAAACTTCATTTCTCTGCCGGTGTAGAATACGAAGTAGAGCTTGCCACTGGCCTTAATTTTAGCAGCACGTCATGAAACGGCATAGAGCAATGGGAGCAGGTATTCTTAACCTCGGCATTAGATGGATGTGAATGACCAGGTTCACGCAGCAGCCGCCTTATCCCCAGAGAAGGCCCCGCGGTACCCACCGGACAGTCGGCCTGGATGGGTCCTACAGCCGGTCTGGAAGAGATGTCGAAGAGAAAAATCTGTTTTCCTGTCGGGAATCGAACCTCGAATCAGTGTCACTACACTGACCGAACTGTCTAGGGTTCTGAGGTTAGCTTTCATTTGCATTGGCAGGGGCAGTTTGTTGCTTGTTGATGATTATGCCCCCATTTCTTGACGCAGCACCGATTGCTGATAACATGTGAGGCAGCGGTAATGAGATACAGTAAAACAGCCGCGAAGTGGATTGTCTGCAACATCAGTTCAGCCTACACATTTCAGAATTCAGTTCTTGCCTCACAGGAAAATAATAATTCCTTTCTATTCTGAGATTCGTGGGAAACCCCATGAATAAAATCTGTGGACATAATTCAGAATTTTACCACGTTAAAGCATATGGTGGCGGTCACGGTAGCCGAGCGGTCTAAGGCATGTACTGTCTTCGCTCGCTCGGAAACCGGGATTGTGGTTTCGAATCCCACATAATGCACGGATGTTTGGTGTACGTATGCGTTTATTATGTTTGTGTTGTCCTGTGTTTACACCCGTCCACGGAGTCCTGTTGTCCGTAAAAATAATCATGAAATTGAGAAATCAGCCCTATGCTCCAAAGTGGGAGCAAGAGGAAGGAAGAAAAAACAGGCGGTGCATATAATGACCATCGTATTTAAAGGGTTAAATATGGTGACATCGCCTGAAAGCTGGAATAGTTCATTGCTAGGCAACGGCTCAGTAAAGAGGTTCCCATGGAAATGAACACGCACGCAACAATAAACCCCTTTCTAAGCAACGGATCGGCAAACACACAATAGAGGTATTGTTGGAAACGGCGTTTTCTGTTCGGGCCGTGTAATGTGGCTGTAAAGAAGAGTTCAGTTGAGAACAGACGAGTCGAAGATGGAGCAGAGAAGACAGGGTGTCATATGTTGGTTTGTGAAGTGTAGTAACAAGTTGTATACGTGTGCAATAAATCCGGTCATCAATCCAAAACCCGCTTATAACTCACGCACACCTCAAAACAGGTGACAGTATTATCCCTGGATTTGCCTGAAGGAACAGAAGAAACCGACTGTGGGACTGGATTGGAGTTGAGCAGCTCCCAGACTGCTGTCTGGTGCGACACCTGCACTGGTAATGTAACTTCATTTGTAGTTCTAGAGTTTTGTTTCAACAAACTTCAGATCTTTTCGTCTGGTTGCACAGTGAAATCTGTCGGTCCGCACACGAGAGAGGGTGAGCAATGTCCCTTGCTTACCCAGCAATTCAGCCGTGTGCGCAAGTCACAGCTTCTCTGTTCTCATGATGTGAACACAACGGGAAAGTTGTCTGCCTAGATTCCAACTTTAAGTCCATACGTCACAGAGACTCGTACCTTACCCAGCATATCAGATGTAGACATGCGTGTGAACACAGTGGGCAACGAACTCGGACCTGCATATTCGGCAGCCTAGAATACAACTGCAGGCACTGCTGAGAACCCACAGTACACTTATGGTCATAAAAAACAGAGATAGACAGCACCGCATGGTACAAGTTTGAAGTTTTGGTAATTTTGCTTCAAATACGAAAAAAAAAATAATAGCTTCAGAGCTGCCACAGTAGGGCCTATAATTAGTTCTCTGAGAGGAGAACTCAGAGAGTCAATATCTCCAATAAAAAGAATCCGCTGGCTCAATTGTCGCAGTCCTGGACCAGTTCTGTTCATTTTCTGCAACTTATTTCCTTAACAAAAAAACCCCATGGCTTTAGTCCGCAAGCGAACTATACCGACCGAGCGGCCGCCGCTTGTTGGCGAAGTTAGTGCCAACTTTAGCGGATGGAGGCTGTCGCGTGGTCAGTGCAACGAATCCCCACGTCCGTTAATTTCGGTCTTCTAGACCGGTTATTTCCTTAACACCCATCTTAATTCAGAAGCCGGGATAGCCCAGTCGGTATAGGGACTGGCTACTGGCTGGACGACCGAAGGGTCGGAGTTCGAGTCCCGGTAAGGTCAAGAATTTTGTCTTCACACCGAACAGGCCGGCTCTGCAGTCCACCCAACCGCCTATGTCACCTCCAACTACTGCAGAGGTAAAAAAAACGTGGGTCTATACATCCACTTCCCCATACGTCTTCATGGCGTAGTGCTTAATTACTTAAGCACAGGGACAACCTTACCTTTGACCTTACCCACATTAATTCATTTATAAAGGTTTTGCACACAGGTGCATTATAGTTGCATTATTCCCTCACATAGGTTTTATACTAAAAACCCAAAGTTTCGGAAGCCGATTCTGCTACTGTCTTCAGGCGGCCCTACGGTGGCGACTCTGTTGGACAGTGGTAGCACCAATATCAGGGAGCTGGATGCAGATTTCTGTGGCGTATACAGGACCTTAAACCGCTGGTCGGGGACCACTTACTCGTACGTCAGACAATAATGCGCGTTCGTTCTAAACTCAACGAAAGTATCCTTCAACTAAAGGATATAGATCTATATAGATCACCGCCGATTCTTTTCAAGATGTTTCTGTTGTATATGATACCTGTTATTTAAACTTCTTCTACACTGTCCTCGTTGTGTTTATGATATGTCATCATGTATCTTAACGACCGCATTTCTGCTGCTTCAGAAAGCCATATCTCTATCGCAGATGTTTATATCAAAGAGTTTTAATCGGTTTAGCGCTTCTTTAAATTTCAAGTTTGCTTACTTACTCATGTAGCTGAGCCGTTCTTGAGAAGCCGCCAATTGTGTAACTACTCAAGAACTTCCCGGCATTTTATGGAACCCGCAGGTTTATAACCGTGTTCACAGGAGTCCTCCGCTGGTCCCTATCCACAACCAGTTCAATCCAATCCATACAACCCCATATCTCTCTAAGATCCATTTTAATATTGTCCACCCACCTACGTCTTATTCTTCCTAGTGGTCTCCTTCCTTCTGGCTTTCCCACCAATATCCTATGTGCATTCCTCTTCTCCCCCATTCGTGCTACATGCCCTACACATCTCACCCTCTTTGACTTAAATTTCAAGTGCCAAATTAAATTCAATCCTGCACACCATACGTCCATATTGCCTTTATTTGTACCATTACATATTGTCGTACAGTAATTAAAAATTTCGAAATATTTTAAATAAAAGAATTCGGTGTTAAACACTGCTTTTGATGTACGTAATTTCCATTATGTAATCAGTATTTTTGCCGGTCACGGTAGCCGAGCGGTCTAAGGCATGCACTGTCTTCGCTCGCTCGGAAGCCGGGATCATGGGTTCCAGTCCCACTCAGGCATGGGTATTTAGTGTGTGTGTGTGTGTGCGTTTTTCTGTGATTGTGTACAGGTAGAGGCCTTGCAACGAGCTGATCACCCGCCCAAGGAGTCCTACCGAATGTCTACGATCTAGTAAACCGAAGTGAAACGGAAAGTTTCATGGAGGCAGGCGATGCCCAAATTGGGGCTGTAGCACCAAGGGAGGGGGGGGGACAATATTTTTATTACTCATTTCTTCCTTCGAAGTGACCAAGTAAAATGTCTCCCCAAATATTCCGTAATGAACGGACAAATTACGCGATATATGGATACATTAAATCCTTATCGTTTGTTTTGCCTTGTATCGTGTCGATTTTGTCAGTATCAACTGACGAGCTTTAAGAGACGATACGTGCCTAACAGGCAGACACCACTACTACAGTCACACTATGTATAAGAATGTGTTCACGTAGAAGATAATAGGGGGACAGGCTGCGCTCCGCTGCTCATGAAGAAATCTATTGTACAGCAGAGCGTTTCATTGTAGGTCAGAAGACGTTGCCAGCAAGTATAAAACACATTACTAACGCCATTCGTCAGCATCTTTGTCGGTCCGTACGGGGCGCCATGGATACTGAACAAAACGACGGATGCAGGGGCTATATGTGGAGGAGGACGTTGACAAAACAATGGAACAGCAGAGATTCAAACGTTATTATTCATTGTGTTATTCTACACGCCTGGAATACAATCTGACAACTCGCAGTTTAAGAATTCTAAGGCTTTAGCAAACAAAGTCTATACGCTTTTCAGTGATGTCTGATTAATGTGAACCTGTCTGTGTTATGTATAATAATTTTACCCCTCAATAAAATACCGCTCAGACATTTGTGTCACTAGATCCTACTCGTTATAGATGCATGTGTGTGTGCCATGTTTTCTAAATCCTGATTAAGTTCCTTAAGTAGGTTAATTAACGACGCTGTCAATATTGGGACTATGTAGCGCCGATAAATCAATTAACACAGGCAGTGAGATCCTCAGATGAAGGACCAACTCATCAGAATTCCTGTGTTTGAGGGTGCATCATCAGATCGTCATGCACAAAATTACTTCATCATAATAAAGTTACGATTCTGTGCCTATAACATCTTTGAGAGTTCTTCATTATGAGATAGGTCTTCACGCCATTAATAGGAAGTCTTTATTTTTTAATTCGATTAGTGGGGGGTGGAGTACAACTGGGTCCACTCGGCACGGCGGCCACTGATTGGCCTATTGTAGCCTGCCCTAGGTGATTATGATGATGGAGAATTTGGTGGAATGAAGATTGGCAAGGGAAACCGAAGTACTCTGAGAAAACCCGCCCCAGCGCCACTTTGTCCACCACAAATCCCACTTGACCAGACCCCGGGATCGAACCCGGGCCACCGCTGTGGGAAGCCAGCGACTAACCGCTTCAGCTATGGCGCGGCCATTATTAGGAAGTTAATAACTTCTATTTCCAACACCCGATGGATACCAGAAAGGTCATAACCGATGCTTCACACAGGATTTTTATTCCTCAAGGTTCCTTAATCAGAATATGACGTATTCTCAAAGACGTTTTTACACTCTCATTCACGCAGAACTTTCCCAGCATTTTATGGAAAACGAAGGTTTATAACCGTGTTCACAAGAGCCCTCCATTGTTCCCTATCCACATCCAGTTCAATTCATTCCATACCATCCTATCCTAACTCTCTAATATCCATTTTAATATTGTCCACCCACCTACGTCTTCGTCTTCCTAGTGGTCTCTTTCCTTCTGGCTTTCCCACCAGTGTCTTGAGACACAACATATTATATTTCCAACATAAGATGGGAGCCAGAACTGCAAAGCCAGCTACTTTAACATTTAAAAGCTCCGAAAATTGCCCACAAAGCGCATATGTTTATGTCGTACGAGTTTCAGAATAAACAGTGATTATATCCCTAAAGTACATTAACCAGTAAGCTGTCCTTGTGCTTAATTAATTAAGCACTATGCCACGAAGACATATGGTGTGGAGGTATAGCTCCAACATTATCGACCTCGGAACTGGATGGAGGTAAGTTATCAACTTCATGCCCCGGCCGCTTTACCCCCGGGGAAATCGTACCCGGTTCCCATTGGACAGGAGGTTGTCTGAGGTCCAGGATCGGTCCGGACGCTGCGTAGAAGAGAAAAATCTTGCCCTACCAGGAATCGAATCCGGGCAGTCCAACCCATAGCCCATTGCTATACCGACTGAGCTATCCCGGCTCCACATTAACCGGTTTGTCTCTATACTTAAGATGCAGCGCATTTCCCGTGAAAGGAAAAAACAAAAATATAAACTCCGTGGCCTGTAGTCCGACCGAGGGACCGCCTCTTGTCGTCGAAGTTAGTGCCAACTTTAGCGGATAGAGGATGTCGCGTGGTCAGCGGAACGGATCCCCACGGCCGTTAAACTCGGTTTTCTAGACCGGAGCCGCTATTTCCTTGAAATAACTCCTCAATTATCCTCACGAGGCTGAATGGACCCCGTTCCAGACCCACTACTTATCAGAAAATCTGGTAGTGCCGAGAATCGAACCCGGGAGCTCTGGATCTGTACTAGACCACAGAGGCGTTGCTATGAAAGGAACTCAATTTCTAAATATTATGCTAAAGAAATTTTTGCTTAGAAGCGGTACTGTCATATTTTAACCTAATAAGTGCATTAACGAACCAATTTACAGAAGATGCTGAAGGAAACCACTACAAATGTGAAAGGGAACAGCAGATCTGTAAGGTTGGATTCGAACCCGAAATAAATGTACTGGGCAATAAGCAGCAACGTCTAACCAACTCATTAACTAAGTTCACCGCTACGTTCGGAACACAGTTCATTTCGTATATGTGAAACGTGGAATGAATGAAGCGCGGTTACAAGTCCTTCAACACTTCGCCGCGGGAATGTTTTGCCACCTGTTCTCTTCCACTCCGAAAGACGCCAAAACAAACAAATAAAAGAAGAGTAACAAAGAATAACAGTCCACTACTTTTATTACCGAAACGGCACTTAACTGAAATGTTTATAGCAGACAAGTGTAATTATGTGCACGTCATACTCGTAGTAAACAGCGTGCAGTTCTTGTGAATGAAGTGGAAAAGGAAGCGTGCTACATCATCGGTCGTCATCCTACGTCACCTCGCGTCCTTCTATAATAATTCCAAGTCATACCCACACACAAAGATATGATGCGTAAAGCTGAGTTGGGTCGGGTCGATTTTTGTTCATGTGGACTATGATTGTAGGTACCTTCGTTTCACAGCAAAACAAGGGCAACGACTCATCAAAGGATCCCCGAAGCTGATTTGAATTCGGAGGATCAGCTACACACAATGCTGCTCACTCTGATTCAACTTTCGTGATCCTCCTCAAAAACTCCTGGAGAATACTCTGTACAGTTGCTTTTGACGAGGATCATGTTGCTATATATGTCAGTAAGTTGGTTTCTATGGTTCCTTGGTTGGTTCGATACCTGTTTCATTGATTGGTTGGGTGTTTATTTGTTTCGTTGGTTGGTTATTTTATTGACTGCCTAGCTGGCTGATTAGTTGACTGGTCAGATTAACTGGCTAATTGGTTTTGCTGTTGGATTGTTCATAAGGAGTTCGTTCCTCCTGGTCAGACAGCCAATAAAGAGTTCTATCGCGGTGTTCTAAGGCGTTTGAGGGAGGACATGAGGAGAAAACGTCCAGAAAAGTGGCGCACGAATGACTGGGTACTCCACCATGACAACGCATGACGGCATACGGCTTACATTGTGCAGGAATTTTTGGCTAAAATCAAGATGGCAGTTGTTCCCCATCCACTGTACTCGCCAGACTTAGCTCCATGCGACTTCTTTCTCTTCCCCAAGATGAAAATCAAGTTGAAGGGGCGAAGATTTGATACAGTTGAGGAAATTCAACCGGAAACGCAGACGGTACTAAACACCCTAACAAAGAAAGACTTCCAGGATGCATTTCAAAAGTGGCAGAAATGCTGGGATCGGTGTATGCGCTCCCAAGGGGACTACTTTGAAGGTGATGGTGCAGAGTACGATCCAGGTGAGACGTAGTAGTTTTTATTAAAATATTTCGGGAACTTTTGGATAGCACCACGTATATTTATAGTCGGCATATTCTGAGACTAGATTGCGTACAGTGAATTGAAAACGACAGGAAGAAGGTCGCTATGATCTGGTTCAAGATATTTCTGGAATCTGCTAGGAAGTGAGTAATACCACGAAAAGGAAAAATGTTAGAAAATAAGATACTCTGGCCAAGCTTCGATCTCCGTCCCTCCGGAACTCAAGCCAGATATGTCTCAACCAATAAGCCTACAGACAAATAACTTAACTACAAGTTGGAGATGACAAGCTGCAGAAAAGCAGGAAATTAATGATAGAGATAGAGATTGATTTTTATAGTCAAGGACTTCATGTCGAAATCTCTCAGAAGATTTTCTGTAGTTGAAGTACTGTCATTTTTCACGCTGACTGAACAATGTAGCTATACAAAAAACAATACAAATTACATTATTAATAATCGTGACAAAATAGCGTAACTTCTGATTGGTGTACTCACGACATGAACGAAAACGAAGATGGAACGGGTCTCACTTCACTTCCACATACCGAGTTTTAGGCACGTTACTTAGAAGTAAATAAAATATGCGTAGTGTCGATCCTGAAGCCTTATTTTTCTTTTTTGGATTGCGGCACGAAATATATGAAAGAAGGTGCTGAGAATGTGCCGCAGAAGGAAGGAATTCTTTGTGGGTCGTATTTTGTTCGCCCCTGAGTTAGAGGGATAAATTACGGTGGAAAGAACAAGCGTCTATAAGCACAGTTTGTCTAGTATGTAGCGTCAAAGAACGCAAGACAAACGAAAGAAAGAAATATGGTGCTCGAGCGGCAAGTAGCGCCACAGTGGAGCAAACAGCTCACTAAATGACCTCTGACACTCGGAGGTCCCTGACATCACATAACAGACAGCCCAGCGCCTGGCACCTAAGGTCATAGCCACCGACTACAGTCATGTTTAAAACACAGTTTCCTGTTTTCCGTCTGTTACTGGCCTCATGGGACTGAAATGAGGCATAGCACGGGTCACATTTTCCGTGGTTTTTTTCTGTAACTCAGGGGTGAACATATGGTCCGTAAAATTCATTTCGTCTACGGCACTTAACTTTTTACTTCCACGTACTTGGTAAAGAGAACGCACTGTAACAGCAAGGAATAAATAAATAAATAAAATTGTAGAGTATCTAGCACTAGTATTTTGAGGGTGTTTGAGAAAAGGCTGCCAATAAGAAAATTTGGAAAGGAAGAAATAAAAGGAAAATTGAGGAAATTTCTGAGTAAGCAGCTTAATACTATGTACCCCTAGCCAAAATTATCAGGACGATATAAAATGGGATTAAATTGGTGGGACATGTAGCATGAAAGAGAAAAGAATTACGTGTAATTTAGTAAGAAACCTTGAAGGAAAGAGACCTAGGCTTAGATTGGAGGATAATATTGAAACGGATCATAAATACATACGCTTGTGAGGTGTGGTTCGATTTCTCTGGCTTAGAATAGGGATCAGTGGCTTACTCTTGTCAACACGGCAATAAAATTTCGGGTTCTATAAAATGCACGAATTTTACTAACAGAGCAAATTTGAGCTCAGCGGTTCTGCTCCATTTAGTTGGGCAATAAAGTGACACAAGCAGAGCTTATAGAATACTTCTGTTTACCGTACATAAAACTCAGTATGAGAAAGTGGAGGGTCCCGCTTTACGTATAGGCTTCATGAGTATTGTTAACACTTGACAGTGAAGCACAGATAACAACGGTGGATTTGTATGTAGGCCTCTGTTTTAAAACGAGGGAGGAATATTGGAAGCAAAACAAACCTTACCGAACTCCGCAGGGCCATTTTCTTTTGTTTCTCTGTATTTTATGACGATGTTTTATCACTCACATAATTTATTATCTGTAAAATGGCAGGATGGTTACTACTGTTGGATTCTAGAAACAGAGCTCAACTGACTGCAGCGTCGAAGGTACCGGGAAGATCGCCATGAAGGGCGGAACATAAGCGTGTCACCGTAATCTGCTGCAAGATATCATCAGAAGAGCGTGAAGAGACTGAGGAAAACTCAGAAACCTATCAGGATAGCTCGTAATCCGGTTTAAATACGTATCTTTTAACTCTAGAACTAGTTCCTGGAGCTTCCAGCTTTACTGTGGGATAACATGAAAAGTATACTCATAAGTTCCCATATGAATTAGTGGGCTTTTACAGCCCAACATAACCAGGAAGATTTATTAAGCAGTAACGCTCCTGACTTGAAATCGGGAGGACCCCAATTCGAATACGGGCAGTGACAGTATTCAGACTGGGGGTTTTCATCGGGGTTCTCAGTTACTTTAGGCAAGGCCGCGCCATAGCTCAAGCGGTTAGTCGCTGGCTTCCAACCGCGGCGGCCCGGGTTCGATCCCGGGCCTGGTGAAGTGGGATTTGTGGTGGACAAAGTGGCGCTGGGGCAGGTTTTCTCCGAGTACTTGCGTTTCCCCTGCCAATCTTCATTCCACAAATTGCTCCACAATGAACCTCACCTATCATCTGGGGCTGGTACAATAGGCCAGAAGTGGCCGCAGTACAAAGAACTTAGTCCCACCCCACAAGCAATAAAAAAATACTTCAGGCAAACTCCGCGTTAGTGCCTCAAAATATCTGATGACTGCTTCTTTCCTCACCCCTTTCCACTCATCATTCACTACTATCCTGTCATCCGACGCCATATCGTCTGAACTACTGACAGCGTCGTTGAACAAACCATACATATATAAATAAAATCAATCATAAAACTAAAACAAAAACAAAAAACTCCGTGGCCTGTAGTCCGCAAGCGAACTATACCGACCGATAAACCGCCTCTTGTCGGCGAGGTTTTATTTTTTAATTCGCATAGTGGGGTGTGGAGTCCAACTGAGTTCAGTCAGCATGACGGCCACTGATTGGCCTATTGTAGCCTGCCCCAGATGATTATGATGATGGAGAATTTGGTGGAATGAAGATTGGCAGGGGAAACCGAAGTACTCGGAGAAAACCTACACCAGCGCCACTTTGTCCACCACAAATCCTACTTGACCAGACCCGGGTTTGAACCTGGGCCGCTGCGGTGGGAAGCCAGCGACTAACCGCTTGAGCTATGGCTCGTCCTCGTCGGGGAAGTTAGTGCCAACTTTAGCGGATAGAGGGTGTCGCGTGGTCAGCGCAACGGATCCCCCCAGCCGTCAATCTCGGTTTTCTAGACCGGAGCCGCTATTTCCTTGAAATAGCGTCTCAGTTATCCTCACGAGGCTGAGAGGACCCCGTTCCAGACCCACTACTTGTCACAAAATCTGGTAGCGCCGGGGATCGAACCCGGACTTCTGGATCTGTAGCCAGGAACTCTCACCACTAGACCACAGAGGCGGTCCAATCATAGACCTAATGAAACAATTTATAGTTTAGTTCCCCTCTTATATGTTATGTCAGAAGCCGGGATAGCGTAGTCGGTATAGCGACTGGCTACTGGCTGGACGACCGAGGGGTCGGAATTCGAGTCCCAGTAGTGTCAAGAATTTTTTCTTCTCCACGTCATCCAGACCGGCTCTGGGGTCCTTAGAGCCTATCAAATGGGTACCGGAGGCTCTTTTCCCAGGGGTAAAGCGGCCGGGGCGTGAAACTGACGACTCACCTCCAGCTAGTGCCAAGATCAAGGAAATGTGGATCTATACATCCACTCCCCCATACGCCTTCATGTCGTAGTGCTTAGTTACTTAAGCATAAGGGCACTTTTTCTTATATGTTATGTTGGTAATGCAAGGAGTTGGGATGCGTGTCACTAAAAATTCTTTGAGCAACATCTGAGCCGCAGCAGAATAATTACTATTGCAAAATGGAATCTCGTGTCCGATACGGTTTCTCACCAATCGATTTACACACACACGTCATGGTCACAGGTTCTTTTGCTCACGCAGGGCGCACTGTTTTGACATTCTGCGAGGAATCGGAAGGCGTGTGAGTCAGTACGAGACATGGTGCCGGTTTGACGGCCAGGAATCGATTCCAGGCACGTACAACGATATTTCTCTTCGCCAGTACGTGCAACACGGGTCTGGATCTCAAGCCACAGGGCACGAAAAACTGGTCATAGCATATCTATGATTTTGTTCCTCGGGGTATTATGAAAAATCAGGTAACGAAAAGAACACATGTTCTTTACATTGACCCTTGCTTTAAGGGACTGAAAAACATTACAAAATCCTCAATTAAGATCGACTATTCCCTGTCGGGATTCAAGTCTGTTACCCCATGCAGGTGAGCCATACACATATTTTCAAGGGTGTATCCTCGCCACCGCTGTCTCCAGGCACTGGGTGTCACCCAGTCTCCTACCGGATATCGGAGGCTGTTTGGCTGAATTTGAAGCGGCTGGAGCATAAAGTTAATCACTCACTTCCATCTAGTTATTAAATTCAGGCCCTGATACATGCCCGCTACACATCTTCACGGTTTAGTCATTCTCATTCACTCATGCAGCTGAGCCCTTCTTGAGAAGCCTCCAATTGTGCAGCTACTCAAGAACTTAGTAACATTTTATGGAACCAGAAGGTTCATTACCGTGTTAACAGGAGCCCTCCATTGGTCCCTATCCTCAGTCAGAACAATCCAGTCCATACCATCCCATCTTATCTCTCTAAGATCCATTTTAATATTGTCCACCCACCTACGCCTTGGTCTTCCCAGTGGTCTGTTTCCTTCTGGTTTTCCCACCAATATCCTATATGCATTCCTCTTCTCCATGATCCGTGCTACATGCCTTGCCCATTCCATCCTCATTGACTTGATTCTGATTATACTTGGAGAAGAGTACAAGTTACGAAGCTCCTCATTATGGGGAGAACTTTATACGAATATATATTTTTTATTCATTCACCCAGATTCGGCGGACAATTTAAAACAGCTGAATGCTTAGCCCAGAAACGAATTCTATTAAGTTAGTTCCTACACCAAAACCACGACAAATGGCGGATGGTACAAACGTTATATATATATATATATATGCTTATGATCTGTCAACAGAGGAGCAGGAGAGGTGGGAACACGAAACCAAAATGGGCTCATCGACGCGAATATGTAAAGTCTTCTAACTCTGGAACTCGCCGTTAACATCAATTTTCTTGCTCGTCGCTTTTTACTTAATTGCGGAACGAAAGGTTTGTTACAAAAGAGAAGTGAAGCTGAACTTCATGTACACTTGGGATTCGGAGAAAATGACACTGCATGTCTGTACTCACTGCAAAGTGAACATGCGTCCAGAAATAGAACCATCTGACTTAAAAGGTAAGGTCCCTGTAACTGACCGTGAGGACCCATAGGGTTGTGAGACGTCGAGGCTCCCACATTTTCTCTAGACAATCGGTTCACAAATGGCGGTAAGGTTGTCAGCCTTACGCGCCGGCGGCCCTTTACCCCTAGGAATATTCCTGGTACTCATTTATCTTAAGAGGCTGGGTTGATCCCATGGTCATAGTGTGGCTGGAAGGATTAGGTCAGTTGTTAAAATCCACCTCATCGGGAATCGATCCAGCGACCTTCCGGCTTGTATCGTAGTGCCTCAACCAACTACGCTACCGCGAACAGCATTTTAATATTTCAGAACCAAACAATGTACATGGTGCGGAATCCTTCTTGAGAAGCTTATAGTGACTCAACTGTTTAAGAAATTAGGAAACTCTGGAAGTCAATTACCGTCAGCTTTTGTTAGAATCCACACCTCTTACTTCTGCTCAGGGAGGCGAGTGTAGAGCAGACTCTCACATTCTATTTGTCATAGGCAATAACGCTACTGATCACAGCGGCCGCCCAGTCTGGTCCGTGTACTGTCTTCTACCGACGGGACTCAGATCCTAAGTTCGAATTCCACTCGGCGCACTGATGGATGTCTGCATTTCTGTCGTCCTACTTAGATTCGGGCCGATCCCCCATCCAAGGAGTCCTATCAAATGTCTATAAATAAGAACCTACAACCGTCAAAACGTGTGGCCTTGAACTGGGTTGGTTTGTAGTGCCGCAGAAGAAGAAGAAAATGCGAAGTTATCTCTAAGTTTATGAAAAAAACACGCCACAAAAATAAATGGAGGGGGAGAAATAGTATAGCTCCATGCATTCTTAACCTCGGAGGAGACAGGTAAGCTTTACACCCCGGCACAAATCTCCAGATACTGCATCACACAGGAGAGCCGGTGGATCCCAGAGCCAGTCTGGATGCAGTGGAGAACAGAAAAACTTATTTATTAATGATTCATTTTAATACCGTTCCCATCTATGCCTACATCTTTCAAGTTTCTCTTCACATATTTTAAAAATTGCTTCTTCCAATATGATTTTATACCATATGCATTTTAAACGCTGAATCCGAAAATACATAACGAACAAATATCATTAACGAAATTTTAATAACAAATGCCTATCATTCCCGTTGGTATTACTGCTTATTACGAGTATGGGATCCGAAAATTTAAACAATGCATGGGTTTATGTATAAACATATTACCAAAAACAATTAGGACTAGTATTACGCTTTATTTAATTGTTATATAGTGGAAATCCAGAAGCACAAACAAATATGAAACGGTCTGAACTTACTTTGCAGCATTTACTCCACGTCAGTAAGGAAGTTAACAATTCTCTCTTTGGAAACAATTGGGTTGGATGACTGAAAAACAATGGTTCGATTCCCGGCAGAAGCAAGATATTTTTCTCTTCTCCGCAGCCGCCTACCAAATGAATATGACAGAGCAAAGCGGAGGCGCAAAGATGGCCACCCACCTCCTGATGCTGAAACTACGAATGCGTGGAGCTATACCACCATTCCTCCCTCCGGTTTTGTGGCGTGGAGCTTAATTCAGCACAGGGACGAGTTTACATTTCTCACCCTTCCCTCTTTAAAAACAACACACTTAAGGCTAAATCCATGGAGCAATATCCTCCTTGAGAAGCTGATTTTACAATTTTGATGGAACCCGAATATTCTTTACCGTATTCACAAGTGTCTGTCATTGGATCCACCCCGATCTAGTAGCATCCAGTCAATACCCTCATACCCAGTTTAAATTTCCTTTTAGCAGCATCCGTCTCTCTACGCCAAGGTCTCCCAAGTGGTCCTTTTCTTTCTGTTTTTCCAGTAAAATTTTGTATGTGTTTTCCATACCCATGCGTGCTACATACCAAATACAGTAGAGACCAAACAGTAATATTTTTCAAAGCCCAAACAAACATCGATGCCATGATAAACGGGTTAGTCACAAGGACAATTATAATCGAAATCCTGAATCCTAAGTCGACGTCCTCAAAATGTTTCCACGATATCAGAAACTGCCTACGAAACATTTTAAACTTCGAAGCTACGAAATAAACTGACCGAGAGAGACAGCTAAATTAGTACCGCTTTGGAAGGTGTCTAGTTCGAATCTCAGCCGTAACACAGACAATCCATAAGTACTTGGTGGTTTAGTCACTCTGTCCAAGAGAACTCGGGTTAGCACTTCGAAATAGATCACGGGGTGTCCGCCCTTATAATCCTATAAAGTTCACTCAACGCCAACATCACACTATTAACATCTGTGGCCGACACGATGTCTTTAAATGAATAAAGTTAGGAGACAGGAATAAGGTACTCACCTCCACAAGCGTCCTTGAAATCAGGACAGCAGTCTCCCAGCTTCAGGCACGCGTGGTCGCAATAGCAAGGTTTATCACTCAGATCCTCAATGATAGCATTGATGGGAGCCTTTTGGACCACGCACGAAGAATCACGACCCGGACAACACAATTTCGATTCTCGGCAGCTGCCACACGACACGTGGTTTACCTGAGTCGCTAACAGAAACAAAGTAAGGGCACCGAAAACGAACAAGGGGTGCAGTGACATTGTTGGCGTAAGAGTAGGACAAACGTTCAGGTGGAATGTCTGTCTAGCAAGCAAGCAGCAGCGTACCGCGTGCTCCTCGTTCGACTCGCGCGGTCTCTCTACCAGTTCATACCTCGCAGACACTAAAAGAAAAGAAGGGAGGATATGCGCGCGCACAGTTACAACACTGGGCAAGATTTTCGGTTAATGTCCATCACGGTCATATAGCAGGCCTTTACCATCCTATTCAGACATCCACTGTGCTCATTTTGCGAACTATACTTCAGTACAGTAAACTGTAGCCTGGACTGGAATTGTAGCCGGAAATTCATTCATGGAGCTGAGCCCTTCTTGAGGAGCCGCCAATTCTGCAGCTGCGCAAGAACTTCCAACATTTTATGGAACCCGAAGATTCATTATCGTGTTCACAAGTGCCCTCCACTGTTCCCTATCCTGAGCCAAATCAATCCAATCCATACCACCCCATCCCTCTAAGAACCATTTTAATATTGTCCACCCACCTATGTCTTGGTCTTCCCAGTGGTCTCCTTCCTTCCGGCTTTCCCACCAATATCCTGTATGCATTCCTCCTCTCCACCATTCGTGCTACATACCCTGCAAATCTCATCTTCCTTGACTTGATCGTTCTTATTGTACTTGGAGAAGAGTACAGAAGTAACACAGAAATTTTAAAATGTAGTCGGTCTTTAAAACAGTCTGCATGAAGATTTTAGTGTAGAAAGACTAGCTTTGTCAGAACTGTCGAACACAATCCACCGACCCCGATGAACAGGTTTGTGTGTGTGTGTGTGTGGTGGGGGGAGTTGATGGCCATCCCAGGAGCCCTACCGATTGTCTTAATAAAGTCAAGAAATCTCTTTATTTCACTTCCAGATGGGCCTAAAAGGTGAATATAAAAATAATCGTTACAAAATACAAGCACATAAAAAGAATACACTTGTCCCACTGCTTTAATTACCACTTCTGGGGAAGAGCGGTGATGTAGTTTCACGGATTCTTTGCTTTGGTTTATAAAGTTAACAATAAGAGGAGAGCCTATAATTTATACATTTTAGCCTACTTTCCTTATTTTGGAAAAATTAAAGTAGTCTTATGAAATCACTTTGCTGTCTGTGCATCTGTCTGTATTCACCCCCCCCCCCAAAACCTTTGTATTCCCTTANATTCCCCCCCCCCCCCCCCGAAACTTTTGCATTCCTGAACCAATAAGTATGAAACTTGTTAAGTATACCATGCTACCTGATGCCATCTCTACAGAGTAATTCATAAACCACTCCCATCAGTAATACCAACACTGAAGCCTCTCAACTTTGATTGTTTAATTGACTTCATTAGGCGTACATACTACTGCGTGCCTCCACAACAATGCATAGTGATACTGTTATTCTATCCGGTTCTTTCCATTTCATTTCCATAACTTTTCAACTTATTAGGGGTATATGTTTATGAAGAAATTTATTTTTTACAGGGAAAGAACATTGTAAGGTAAAGAAGGTAAAGTTAATGTGCTTAACTAATTAAGCATTACGCCATGAAGGTGTATGGGGGAGTGGATATATAGACCCACATTTTCTTAACCTCTGTGCTAGTTGGAGGTGAGCAGTCAGCTACATGCCTCTGCCGCTTTACTTCAGGGAAAGAGCCGCTGGCACCCATTCAATAGGAGGCTGGGTAAAAGAATATTGTATGTATGCATGCATTGTTTTGCCAACAGATTTTTCACTCTGAATTTAATACTAATGCTTACTTTCTATTCCTGGATGATGATAAGCGTGGAGCAGTTGGTAGAATCGGAATTGGCAGTAGAAACCAACGTACTCAGGTAAAACCTGCCCACAGTGACACTTTGTCCACCACACACCCCACATGACTTGCCATGAGATCAAACTTTGGCCGCAGCTGTGACGAATTGGCGACTAGTCGCCTGAGCTTTGCTAATTACTGCATTAATTTCCTGGGGATAAGTTACTAATCAAATATCCTACAGCATATCAAATATCGATTAGCATCGTTATATTAGTCCAGGCAGTACACCGGGATAAAACCAATTTTGCACAAATATTCCCTTGGGATATTTGAGGAACGTTTCGTATATGCCTGCTATCTGTTGTCCAGGCATACGCAATGTGTTAAATTGGACATCACATACAAAGTAGAGGCTGGACAAAGCCTTTGATGGTACCAAAATATTTGTAGCTGTTATGTTAATATATCTGTTTACATTGTAAATAAGTGAACTTAATTGAAATAATGCAGTACTTTATGATAATTTGTATTCGAGACATTTTTTATCTCGGAATAGTACTACAGCCTATTTTTCCAAGATACTATATGGAGGATAAGATCCAGTGAAGAGATAAGCACATAACTGAAAGGAGAAGATATAGTAAGATCTATCAAGTCACATAGAGTAAGATGGTTGGGATATGTTGAAAGAGTGGAAGATAATGAAATGCCAAGGAGAATGTTAAAAGGAAGGCTATATTCCAAAAGAATAAAAGAAAGACCCAGGATGAGATGGCTAGATGATGCTGAGAATGACCTGAAGAAAATGAAGGTGAAAGGATGGATAGAGAAAATGAGGAATAGAGAACAGTGGAGAGTGGTTGTAGAGGAGGCAAAGGCTCACCCAGAGCTGTAGTGCCTAGTGGTAGGTACTTCCAAAATTTATGGAGATGTTTCAGTAAGAAATGGGATTTTGGGGCAATTACATTGTATATAAATATACATGATTGGTGTGTTATCATATCCAATAAGCTCTTATTACAATTTGATTCGTAAGTTGGGTTTAAAAGCGTTGCCATGTTCTGTCTACACAACTCTAAAAATGTATACCCATAATGTTGTATTTTAGCGTCCTGTTGCACTGATTTTCATCCATGATAGTGTGTGTAAATTTATTATAGTTGACAAATACGCAGTTTTTAAATAATTTTATAAAGGCAAGCAATGAAATAGATTAGCGTAATTAGGGCACCTGATGATGGCACTATGTTGCCAAAACATGTCGTGAAGTACCAGGTGAAATTGAGTGCACTACAAGACGGCAACTGTATACATATCATGTATACCCATTTTACTGTTTATTAAAAATCATTACATGTTTTGACCATCCAACTGGTCATCATCAGGTGATACAATACCTGTAAGTGTTACTGAATTGCAACCATTTTAACTAACATATGGGCCCATATTTACAATCGTCTGTCTACTATCTGTGCTGGATTTGACATAAATAAAAAAGTTTATAAAATTATAAAGTTGCTACATTATAATGTAAATTTGGTAAAAACTGATCCCCTAACACTAAAGTAAAATTAGGTAAAATGTAGTCTGAGTCAAAATCGCTTTAAGGGTGTAGACCCTTCTTCCCCGTGTTAGCTCAGTGTTGATTAGCATTCATGATGCATGACGCTTTAGAATAGAAACACGGGTGACTTAGCCTACTAGGCTACGGTCCTTCACTTGTGTACTCTTGGTCTGTATAGCTGAAACATTTGCATTGCTTTAGCAGACCTATTTTCTATTATACATGCCAGACTCCATCTCTGAGAAATTCTTTCCTAAGCCAAACTTATTTTGTCCCACCTACTATAGTCTGGGTAACATCTGTCATATACACCAGGCTCCTGCTCAATTAACTGCACAAAAACAAAACTGGCAGATTCATCAACCTTTTGTGCCATCTAAAGAAGCACATTAGAAACGCTGAAACTAGGAAACTATGCTGCAACACGTCCTAGATTATGGAATTAACCTTATATCTGTTTGAATACATAACTGACTTGTATTCAATTGGCAGTGATGATGTACTGATATGAGGGGGGGGGGTCTACCAGGCTTGTAACTATTGATATTGGTGACAGCCATTTCACTCAGCAGTTCTCAAGCACACCAGCCATAGCTTTTAAATCATAATTTATTAATAGCCTGACTGGGACAGCACACTTGGTATACAGACTGGACTACAAATCAGTCTGAGTCTGAGTCTTGGTAGGGTCAGGAATTTTTTTTTCTTTTCCAAGTTGTCAAGGCCAGCTGCGAAGCCTACCCAGCCTCCTATCCAGTTGGGCACCAGGGGTAAAGAAAACATGAGTCTATACATCCACACCCCGTCTTCATGTAGTGCTTAATTAGCTAAGCATATGGACAACTTTACCTTGCTACTGACATTAAAACTAACAGAATATTTAGTGTCAAAAAACTGAATTTTCCAAGTAGGGAACAATTTTTGGATTTAAACGACACAAATTAAACTCTTCTAAGAAAAAAGGCCACACAATTTCCATGAAGAGTAAAGAACCATATACGTGTGTGTCACCTATTTTAAGGTTATGAGCTTTTTTAATGTACATTTTACTTAGAACCTTAAGGTTAATTATTTTTTAAGCCTCCTCTTCTTTCTAGAATTTTCTACTTAAGAAATTATTATACAATTACTTCCTATACGATTGACGTTCTTTTAGCAATTGTAATAATATATACTGAGAAATGTACTGCATCAGACATCATGGCTCATACTTAAATTTGGAAAATTACTTTTTTTTCAGTTTCTTTCTATATAAGGTTTCTTCACTGTGTGTAACAGAGGTTTCTGGTAAAATAACAATTACAANTTCTTAAGATAATGGCTTAAAAACTGAACCTAAGACAAATACATGAATAACTATGTTAAACAAATAGGTACAATATGTGAATAATAAACAGTTATAGTTGTGATTTTCTTATTGCACTGATGTGAAGAATGCACTGTTAGTAGAAAAAGTAAAAAATAACTGTTGTGTGTTAATGGCCTTATATTGATACAACAAAATACTGAGTATAGTACAGGACAGAAGTATACTAAGTTAAGTTCATGCTGCTTATCAATGACTTTCTGAAAGAAGTTATGAACACAATGTACAAAGTTTCAAAAGTGTATTTACTGTACAGTATGTATTTACAGAAAAATTTCTCCATGAAATATAAAATCTGGAAAAAAGAAAACATTCACCATTGTCAGAAATAAATTTCACTTTCATACCAATCCAGTCTTTGGAATACACAGTATTCCAAATTAATGCCACACAACTTTTAAACAATTAGGAATGGCAGTGAAAGAAATGTGACAATGTTACATTTCCCTAAACTTAACATAATAAAGCTTACTTAGTGTATAAATATGTAACAACAGAAATCATACATTATTTAATATTTAAAAACTCTAGTACATATTACATTAGTGCATATATTAAAAGCCTGTTTCATTATGTTCTCAACAGTGAGTCATATTACTTCCTTCAATTTTGAACACCCTATATAAAAATAACATTTACAATAATAGGATGCCTTTACAACACAAAAATTACTTTAAGCAATTATGATCAGTCCAACTTGTCCAAAAGCTTTCATATAAATGCCCTTTCCTCTCTAATGTGTCAAAGCCCATTTTTCATACTTCAAATCTTTCACTTTGACAACTGGATACATATTAGTAAACCGTTCCATAGTTGCCAAACTCATGTTCATGTTCACACCAAGATTGTTTCGTAATTTTACAGATGCCGTGATGCGGTTTTTATCGACAGGAGCTGGGCGACACCCATAATATGAAAACTCAGGACAGACAGCAGGTGACTCAGATCGACTACTAGGAGCAGTTGTTACCTCCCCTTGTTCTGTGTCATAACATGAATCTAAAATGACCTTCTTGGCAGTCTGTGACAGCAGAGGATTGGTTGACTTACGAGCCACAGCATGGAATTTTCCAATACGAGGAGACAATGTTGTTGATTTACGGGCAACACAGAGCCTCTTGGGAGGGGGTGGAACAACACAGGCTTCAGAGTCACACTGCACTCCGCCCTCCCCACCTATACGAATGCCCATATCAGACCGCAACTTTTCTAATTCCTCTTCTGCATTGCTTACGTGGATCACCTTACATTCTTCTTCTGGATGTTCCAAAAGTGCATCACTGCTGACCTTATTGGGAAACTCGGATGTTCTAGGGCAATGGTCAGGCGTGTAAGGTTTCACATGATTCTGTATATGTTTGGACATGCTTTGGCTACTATCACAGACAAATTTGCAACTTGGACAACTGTAATTCTTATTGATATTACCAGCAGTCACAGTGGGAGTGCTGCTCTTCTCTACACTGTACTTGAGCTGCAGATGTGAATGGCACATGGCATGATGAACCTGGATTGTATCTTCAGAATCACATGTCTCTTCACACCACAAGCACATGTATTTAGCTGTGGCTACAGCTGCAGGAGCTGGTAAGCCTGAACTAGCTGCATGCTTGCTCACAACTAACGAATCCTTGCTTTTCATATCTGATATGTAATTTGCCTTTGATGGCCTAACAAGATACTGTAGTGCCTTTCCTACATGCTCCATTTCAAAATGTTTTTTCAATGTGTTTACTGTGAATGCTGTAAAGTGACATTCTGCACATTCGTAACTTGTAAAACTTGCCTGACTCACTCGGAATGGTTTGTCTGGATGTTCAGACTTCTGGTGTGCCTCCAACCCGGCTAATGTACCACGAAATTTGCAGTATGAACACTGAAATGCTGGCCTCCTACCTGCAGACCCATTCTGACCCTTCAGAAACTGCTTCATGTTGACCTCTTTATACTTGAATGGTAAACCAAGCCTCATCACTCCATTTGAACCCATAAGTTTATTCTTGTGCTTCTCCTGCCAATGCTGATGGATACTCACGACTGAAGTTCCACGCTGAGGGCAGTAAAAACAGCAGAAGATATTTGGAAATGCAGTGGTGTTCTGCTGTTCATCTTCAACCTTATCTTCTGTGGACACAGTATCAACAACCTCTGAATCACCACTTTTCATTACTTTCTCATGACCTATTTCACGAACAGGTGTATTGCTAGTAGTCCCAAATCTGTCAGGTTTAGAACGCTTATTGCGTTGCAATGGACGGATATCTGGCTGACTTGGCATGGGTTTTTCTATAACACGCAACTTTTTTAATGGGTGAATCTTTGCTGAGTGCTTCTTTATTTCATATTCTCTGACTCCTTCAAAATCACAGTAACCACATTTGTAAGGTTTCTGCACCCAGTGGCGCATCATATGGTATTTTAAGTCACTTGCACTACGACAAAAGTATTCACAATACAAGCACTTATTAAGGTTTTGGTTTGCCAGTGACGGAAATAATGGCAAACTTTCTTCTGATTCAGCAGGTGAACTGGAAGTTCTCTGTCGCTTCTTTAGAGGACCTGTTCCTGGGGAAGAGCTGGTTGAAGAAGATGGAGTTGAGACTGGTGTGTTGAGACATTTATATTCAGAACCCTGCCCCAAGCCATACTCTCGTTCCCAGAATTCATCATCCAACTTGACGCAAGAACCTTTTGTATGTGGCAAAGATTTTGGAGGCAGGTCAGGATGATCAACCTTGCTGTGGTTAAGCACACTTTCCTCCGAGTTTGCAACATATCCACAATGTCCACATGTCCGACTGCAACAAATTATAACAATCAGTGTGCAAACTGTCACAATATTACTGTTATAAGCAGTCTCTTTGTGAAAGAAATTAACACACTATCATTATAAAATAAGAGTAAAAGAAGAAACATCATCATCAGCATAAATGATTGGACAGAGAATGTAGCACACATGGGAAATATGTTGTTCAAAAGTTGGGGTGGGGGGGACACATATGGCTACAGATAGCAAGGTGGTCTCACAAGAATACTTTTTTATTTTATTTTTTTCAAAATAAGGAAAATTGGCTAAAAATGCATATAAAGGAAACATAGTCTGAGATTATGGACTACATTCAATTTGCTTGTGACAGGGACAACTAGCTAGCTCTTGTGAACAGGGTAATGAATCTTCATACAAGGCACAGGAAGTTTTTGACCATCAGAGAAATTACTGTTAGCTCAAGCAGGATTCTGCTTCAGGGTGTGAGTGAATGTGGGTTAGCTAGCAATGAGCAATCCTACATGTTGGTTTCATAACAGAAAGACGGGATAAAAAAAAAGCTATATTTCCTATGAGGGCTATAATCGAGTGTTTATGTATAGTACTCACATTGACATCTTGAGGTGATTATGACGAATGTGCACCTTCAAACCACGGATAAGATAAAATTTCATGTTGCAATGCTTGCATGGGTACTTGAGCAACTTGTCAGTATCTTGAGATGCTACAAAAAATATAAAACAAACTATTTACACATGTATAAACAGGAATACACATATTTTCAGATATACATTCTTTATGATCCCACATATTTCACTATGGCCTTGAAGTGCAAATTTTACTTTCTTGTCTAGACAACATCTCTAGGAAATCAATGTAATGAGTTAACCAATATGTATGTAAAATCCAAGACTATAAACAAATAAGCAATAGAATACAATTGCTTGGCTGGTGACCTAGCAGTTTAGCATACAAAATTTTGTCTTAACATTAATGTACTGTTAATATTACTCCATCGTATCATATAATTTTCTTTGTCCCTGAACATTTCCACTTTATATGTGACATCTATCATGCCAGATATAAAACGATTTCTGCATATCAACACAGCAGCCATTTCTCCACCACTGCTGAATGAAACTCTAGTGAACTACTCAGTGACTAACATCCTTAATAAATTAAATCAGTGATTAAACTCAATTCAAGTTCCAACTGCACAGCTAATCACAATGCACAGACTCAAATATTATTTTGCCTTATACTTTGTTAAATATTCATCATATAAAAAACATTTCAAATTCAAACTGTAGCTTTAAGTAACTCTTAGATTTTCTGTTAGGAACACATGTTTTAAAGTAAGCCATTTCAGAAAATCAAGATCGACACAAGTTCTGTGTAAAGAAAACAGTATATGTATGTCCACATTATGCACTCAGTACAAAAAATGCATAGAAAGTGGGGAAAATGTCATTTTCAAAACTAAAGGCAATGACACAAAATCTCTATTTCCATTGTCAGTGATGATGAGGGCGATGAGGTGCTTACTGGTAGCTGCTTTCACCCATTTCATCATCTTGCAACATAGTTCTTAATATAGTCTGCGTGAATGTTAGGAACTACACTTTGATATGGGAATCACACACACACACACGCACGCTCTCTCTCTCTCACTCACTCTCACACACACACACACACACACACAAAAGAAAGGGGGGGAAAAACCCCCACCGACGACGACAACAGAGTGAAAATGGGACACTGAAGTACATGAAAGAACAGTTTCTATGTCCACCTCACTGTTATATATATGAAGGGACATAGGAGTTAAGGACTCATCACCATTATGCATGTTTGTATTGTGCTGCAGACTATATTCAGGTTGCAAACTTATCTTCTTCTACATCACTGGTGACTTGTACCATTTAAACCTTATACAATTCATCACTGGGGGCATGTGGTAGCGTAGTTGGTTGAGGCACTATGCTACATGCCAGAAGGTTGCAGGTTTAAGTCCTGATGAGGTCACTGGATTTTTTCAATTGACCTAATCCTTCCAGCCGCACTATGGCCCTGGGGTCAACTCAGTCTCTAACAGAAATGAGTACCAGGAATTAATTATATAATTTTCGTGGGGAGTAAAGCGCAGCCGGTGTGTAAGTTTGACAACCCTACTGCCATCTTTGAGCTGACTGCCTAGACAATGTGGGACTCTCAACGTCTCACAACCCTATGGACCTTCACGGCCTGATACAGGGATAGCTTTACTTTTTACAATTCATCATTATTTTCCTGGCACATGCCACTTTTACTAAAATGTAATAAGCTCAATATACAGCGTACAAATTTCCACTGCTGACTGGCATATCTACATCGGAGTAGTTAGAAACATGCATGACATTTAGACTTCATGGCCACTACAATATACAGCACAACATGACATCTATAAACATCATAACCACTTGACTGGTTAAAGGAAATCACAGTGGCCTCTTGTATGTAGCATGAATGCAACCTTCATGACAGAGTCAAACTTCTATGAGCTGAGTTACGTAACCCAATGAATCCTACAATCAGAATTACCCGGAGGTATTGATCCATCAATTTACCCATCCACACCTCACCTACTACCTTCCATATTGATTTTCAGGTGGACTTGGCCAGTTATACAATGCAGCCAAAACAACAAATTCATCAGAAATCACAAGAAGAGTGCTTAAAGAACTACCCATCTGCACTAATAAATGTGTTGCTATAAATTAGTTTTAGGTACAACAGAAAATTTTTCTCAGAAATCGAAAGTGTACATATGAAAATGAAGTAACAGATCTAATTATCATAGGATTCTGGCAGCTGTTCTTCAGATTGTATTATGATGAAACAAACCTTTCTCTGTATATACAGAACCCTCCAATGGGATGGTTGAACTGACATTCTTACTGGACACCTTCATATTGTCTGTCACATCTCTTACTCCAGGCACCTTTCTTTTTGAAGTGCAAGTGTCACTGTCACTACTTGTGCTGCCAGTACCGATCAGGTCTTCTCTTTCTGCTGAGGAAGCCTTCAAACCTGAACATTTAGGTTGAAGAGGATCTTAGTATTATAACTCAGAACAAAAATCTGCTATACTGTAAACTGGAGACAATTTATATCAAACCTTGCAAATTACATCATAAACATTACACCCATAATAAACAAACAATAACTTTAACTCACTATGGTTGTGCTGCAAACAAAATTATTGCAATGAATCAATCTCCTAATAAATTTTGTCACTGATAACAGCAATACCCCTATTTATGGTTTCTCTGGGGAGAAGTGGATTTGAACACTGAGCTAAAGTATTTTGTAAACTGAGGAAATTTAACAATGAGATTATTGAAACTGAATAAATAAATAATAAAAAAATATTAAATGGGTTTCCACTATATATATTTTTGTTTTGGCTTTGAATATGAGTGCTAGATTTAGCATGATCATTATAAGTAAAATTCCAATGTTTCTTTCCGATTTTGTTCCAAATTCAGTTATGTCATTGCATGTCAAATCAACATAACAACTGACATTATCACCTTGGACATCAATTAAATTTTGTAAGCCTACAGAGTCTCATGACTAACTGAAAAAGACACTTTTCCTTCCTATGTTAATTAATTTCAAAATTATTGTACACATTTCCTTAACCTTTCCCATACTCTGAGTCACTAAAATGCTTACAACTTTTGTCATAATTAAGGTTACGGAGTTCATTCTTGTACAAACTGAAAGCTCTTAAGTGGGGCTTTTATTTGATATGCCAATCTAATACATTTGTACACATTAATGGTCTGACCATTACATTGGACCTCAACTTATTAAAAAAGTACAGCCTGCGTTATGCAAGATTTTTCCAAAACATTGTGGTTCTTTAAGTACATTTTTGGAAACTATCATGTCGGGACACAAATGGGCTGATGTATCTGTTCATAACTATGTATTGCATGTGTACCATTTATTCCAGCCCAAACACAATTTCTCGGCTGTAACACTGCAAATCTGAAGACTGGCAATTTCTCACCATTCTGATCCTAAAATTTAAGTAGCCTTCTTTCAGGTTAAACAATATCAATACTTTCTGAAGATGAACCTTCACGCTTTTTAACAGAAACACAATCTGTTGTCCTCAGCATGATACTGCTGATTTTGTCAGATATATAAAATGGTTTCACCATTTTGGCTGGTGCAAGAAGTAGCACTCTGTTTTACCTTTGAGCTTGACAAAATTCCTTTCTCATTAACTAATTTCTTGGCAGTACAAACCACATAATTTGAGGCTCTGATCTCTTGCTGAATTTTTCAAACAGACCAGATCTATGGAAGACTGTCAAAATCTAAACCCTTTCACACATTTCTCATGTCATGTGAAACCTTCCCTTTAACAGTGCTATCATTTAATCTTCACCTGAAATGTCATTACCACTGGAATCTATGAAACTGAATATTTATCTCATCATGGCTCCATTGATTTTCTTGAATTTTTGCTTTAACTCACTTGAGACAACTTTTTAGCGGAAAGCTGTGACTTTTCTAATGGCCCCCAAAGGCTTGTCTACACAACTTTAAAACTGTTCATGTCTTGTCAAATTCTGAGCTTAAAGAAGTGCTTAAGTCCAACAATGTTTTGGGAAATTTGTTGTACCTTTAATATATTTATCTCTGGCTATCTGTCCCTTCTGAATAGCATGAACCTTTTTTCTTTTTCTTTTCATTCAGTCCAACATATGTATCAGGCTTTTCTTGGAACCTGCACTCCTGACTACCATTCAAGGGATTACAATATTGTTTTAAAACATTAAATTCTTTCATATTCGTAGTAAATGCAGCCATTTCAAACTTGGCAATAAAATAATTTTGCACTTCACCAAATGACTACAGAATTTGCAACATAAGGAAACACAACTTAAATACACTGGCATCGAGCATTAAATGAAATGAAAGGCTGGATAAGTCATAATGCCCTGCAACATGTCTGTAGAGGTCACAACATGTCTTATCATGGTGTCGCCTGCAGGCGACTGACAGACAGAAAAACATCTCTCATCATCACTTTCATGCTCCAAAGATGTACTGAAATAATAGCTAAGTGTTTTGGGAAAAACTTGCATACATGTGAAAATACAAGAGTTAATAAACTAAGGTCAAATGTAAAGGTCAACAAATGAATGTGCCTCACCATAATTTGAGTGCATGCCAAACAAAAGCCCCACATTAACCCTTTCTGGCCGAATTGTTGTTGGGGCTGGCGTTTGGTGGTTTATTTGTTCCGCTGCTTTGGTCTTTGGTTTTAGAGGAGGCCCTCTGTTAGTTTTATTCTTGCTATTTTATTCAGTGGTGTCTTGCTTTATATGTAAGTTCTTGCGGGTTTATTAAGGTCTCTTAATGGTGGGCTTATAAAGTGGTTTTTGGTAGTTGTTAATTCGCATTATTTGGTTTTATAAATCTTGGTAACAGTGTTTCCACGGTCATATTTCAATCATATGTCACTAGTTGGTACTGTATACTATACCAGTGCATGCATGACTGTTTTGTCTGCCTCCTTCTGTCATCAGGAAGACATAATTTGAACATCTTGAGGAATGAATGCAGTTTATATATTACTGCACATCAATGTTATCAATGTGGCTTTATGGGCAGACATCTGCCTTCTTGCATGAAAAAACGGAAATAAATCCCATGTGTGTCGAGGATGAAGGATCTATTAGTGATATGTTAGGTGATTTCAATGTACATGACAATTTGTGTTTATAAATTCAAAACTTGCCTGGTATGCTGTGCTCTGTTTTGTTTGCGCTACCTGACAGCCCACTAGGGCCTGGCTGGGCTAGATTTGCAAGACTAGCATCCAATATTTTATTAGAACTTGAAGTCCCTTCTGAGGTTGCCTGTTGTTCTATTTTCATGAATGCAAGCTGGACATTTATCACTTTCTCAACCTGAAACATAAATGTTCAACAACTTCCAATCCTTAAAGATAGCATTATAAACAGAAAAACTGGAGTATTACTGTAATACAATCAATCTACACCTTGTTCTGGAGTTAGTAAATTATGATTATTTAACAAGGTATTGGCATTTGTGGTGATATCTGATAAAGAAACCGGATGCGAGGATGGCCAAGTAAGTACAATGGACAGGGTACAAAGCAGGTGAAATTGATTTTATCCTACCCTGTAATTTGGTTAAAATGTGTGAGTAGAGGCATGACACATTAGTCTTTGCCAGGATTCAAACCAGGCAAATGCTGAACCTGTCCTCTGACAATGACATGCCACATAACAAAATATGGACTCCCCAACAGCAATAACAATGTAAACCATGATAACAGTATTTCTAAACATAAGTTAAAAGGTGAGCAAAATTTGTTTAAACTGGGAGGCATAATTATTTATTTTCTCACATGCAGACACACAAATAGGACAAATCCAGGTTGTTGTTCTTCACATAAATGAACAGCACAAATTATGATCCAATATCACACATACCCATTCCTCAATGTCTTTGTTTGGTGTGAGAGGAGCAATAGCTTCAGGTTTCCTGTCTTTTTCATGCATCCTGGCAGAGTGTTTCTGAAGAGAACTTCTGTTACAAGACACCTGGCTGCAGTGTGTGCACACCCATCTGCAAAATTAAAGATATGCTAGTTCTCCAAACAAGCACACTAACGATGGGAACATTCTCAAATATATTTGTTACCATAGGTCTTTAGAATTGCATCAGCAGCCTGCTGAACAGGATGGTTCTTAAGCATATTTGAAATTATTTGGTCCCACAGACTCATATTCTAGTACACATGCATAAGAAGTGTACAATACATTCCATTACTTTTGTGCTGCAATGGATTTAGTGCCTGTATTTCTCAATATCACATAATCTTTTCTATCATTGTACAAGCTTTGTAAACGCAGCTTGTTAGAGCTACTTTATGATCAGAAATGCTGTGCATGTTCCTGTACTTGCTCCTCATGTAGTCATTTATGGCCAACCAAGTCCAGTCTATGGAGGCCTCTGAAGCACTTTCCAGATGATATAATTTAGAAGTGAGAGGATTCATGGCTCAACATGGCCAACATTTACTATAGTAAAACCAATGAGTGGCACAGTAATTCTGACCTTCCTAGAACATGTAACTCATTCAAGCATACCGGATGATGACAAAAGTACTCTCCTTCCATCACTGCTAACAGCCATCGATGAAATTAATTCAAGATGCATTATGTGCCAAAAATCATCCTGCCAGCACAGTCAATCAGAGAGAAAGACAGAAATATGTTTGAAGGTTAGAAGCCGAGTGCAACCAACCAGTGAGTTTCATTTAAGTGCCAATGAAGCTGTGGACCATAAGCAGTAATTTCCCAAGACACATTACAGGGGTAGTGATAAAGTCTGGAGTGGTAGAAGACAGTAAATATGAGAAAGAAGATGGGAAATATAAAGATAGTAAAGCTGAAAGAAGACGGGAATGATGACTTGTTAATGGAACTTAATGAAGACTACTTGCTTCAGGGGGGGGGGGGCGGACCTCATGGAAATGAGCCCTTCTTGAGATGCTGTCAATTGTGCAGCTACCCAAAAACTTCCTAATATTTTATGGAACCCAAAGGTTCATTACTGTGTTCACCGGGGCCCTCCACTGGTCCCTATCCTCAGCCAGATCAATCCAGTCCACACCACCCCATCCTATCTTTCTAAGATTTATTTTACGTGGTGTAATCCAAAAGTTCCTGAAATATATTAACAAAAACTATTACATCTTACCTAGATCTTATTCTGCACCATCAACTTCAAAGTAGTCCCTTTGGGAGCGCATACACCAATCCCAGCGGTTCTGCCACTTTTCAAATGCATCCTGGAAGTCTTTCTTTGTTAGGGTGTTTAGTACCATCTGCGTTTCTGCTTGAATTTCCTCAACTGTATCAAATCTTCGCCCCTTCGACTTGATTTTCATCTTGGGGAAGAGAAAGAAGTCGCATGGAGCTAAGTCTGGCGAGTACGGTGGGTGGGGAACAACTGCCATCTTGTTTTTAGCCAAAAATTCCTGCACAATGTAAGCCGTATGCGGTCGTGCGTTGTCGTGGTGGAGTACCCAGTCGTTCGTGCGCCACTTCTCTGGACGTTTTCTCCTCATGTCCTCCCTCAAACACCTTAGAACATCACGATAGAACTCTTTATTGACTGTCTGACCAGGAGGGACGAACTCCTTATGAACAATCCCGTCAATATATATATATATATAAAACAGATCAACATGGACTTAATGCTGCTCTTGACTTGTCGAGCTTTTTTTTTTGGCCGAGGTGAAGAAGGGCTCTTCCATTGTGACAACTGCTGCTTGCTTTCAGGGTCGTAGCCATAAACCCAACTTTCGTCACCAGTGACAACCTTCGAAAGAAAGTTTCGATCCTCTTGAAGCTGTTGCTGAAGTTCCCTGCAGACTTCCAAGCGATGCTGCTTCTGTTCATTTTGCAGTAGTCGTGGCACAAACTTCACCGCAATGTTCAGTTCCTCTGACAAAATTTGTTGACAGGTGTTTTGCCCGTTGATGGCCGTCCTGAACGATCGTCATCATCAGTCAATGTTCGGCCATTTTTAAAACGCTTATACCAGTTGTAAGTTTGTGTCTGGCCTAAACTGTTTTCACCAAAAACTTGTTTCAACACTTGGTGCATTTCTGCAGCTGTTTTCCCAAGTTTGAAACAAAACTTTATACAGACACGCTGCTCTCTCAGGTCAGCCATCGCAAAACCGCAAACTGACAGAAACACAACAATTGAAATATGTTCACCAACAATAAACCCATCCACTCAACTCGACGCCGCTTACCACACTGATTCAAGAAGGATGTGTGATGAGACACCTAGCGGTATTTCGATGTACTCATAACCATTCGCACGCAAAATTCAAATTTCGGCAACTTTTGGATTGCCCCACGTAATATTATCCACCCACCTATGTCATGGGCTTCTTAGTGGTCTCTCTCCTTGTGGCTTTCCCACCAATATCCCATATGCATTCCTCTTCTCTCCCATTCGTTCTACACGTCCTGCCAATCTCATACTCCTTGACTTTAGCCTTCTAACTATACTTGGAGAAGAGTACAAGTTATGAAGCTCCTCATTATGCAGATATCTCCAACTTCCCGTGACTTCATCTCTCTTCTGTCCAAATATTCTCCTCAACACCCTGTTCTCAAACATCCTCAGTCTATGTTACCCCTTTCATGTCAGAGACTAAGTTTCACACCCATACAGAACCACAGGCAAAATTATAGTTTTGTATATTCTAATTTTTATGTTTTGAGACATCAGACAAGAAGACAAAAGGTTCTGGACTGAATGGTAGCAATCATTACCTGAATTCAATCTCCTCCTGAATCAATTTTTGATTTGTTACTGTCATTCACAAATGTCTGAACTGTGCCACATTTCCAAAACATCCATTAGCTATCTTTATGCAATGATTTTTTCCTGCATTCTGGTGACAAGACAGCAATATATATACATGGTGTGTCAGGATCCATTAGGACTCATTTTTTTAAATTTTGCCATGCAATGCCATCTGTTGGTGAGTTGTGGAGTTAAGATTCTTGAAGTTTCAGCTGTGGCTGTCTATAATTTCAAAGTGCAAGCATCGGTGCATCATGTGTTCTGACCTTGAATGTAACAGTACTGTTCTGATACTCATTGGAAAATGGTGGCTGAACAGAGAGCCGACATCAAATTTTGTTTGAAGTTAGGCAAAACAGCTGGAGAAGCGTTTGAAATGATGAGAAGTGTGCACAGTAGTGATTGTTTGAGTTGTTCGAACATTTTTCAATGGTACGCTTCATTTCGTGACAGCAGGGAGGACACTGAAGACACTCCACATGCATCAAAGCTGAGAACAAGTCGCACCAAAGAAAATGTGAAAAAAAAAAAAGTGACCGAAATCCTTGCATTAAGACTCATTGAGGAGCTTTTGGGAATACCAAAAAGTACTGTGCATCAAAATTTGACTGAGGATTTTGGCAAATGGAAGGTCTGTGTGCGGTTTGTACTACACACACTGTCAGGCAATGAAAAACATGCCTGAATGGAACACTGCAAAGACATGTTATGGTCGGCCCAAAGTGATACAAAATTTACAAAATCGATTGTTACTGGTGACGAGACATGGTGTTTTCAATATGAGCCTCTCACAAAGTGGCAGAGTGCAGTGTGGTTGAGCCCAAAGGAGTCAAAACCAAAGAAAGTGTGCATGCAAAAGAGTTGAGTCAAGACACTGCTAACCGTTTTCTTCGATTCCAAAGGAATCATTCACAAGGAATTTCTGCCAGAAGGTCAAACAGTGAATTCTGATTATTATTGTAACGTGTTTCGTTACTGAAGACGCCGTAGAGATGGTTAATTGGTTTATTTAACAATCTACAAATAACGGCTACAATTACTTATCACACAGTTGCGGGGTTTCACACTTTATAACCCTAATCGCATTAATCTGTTAACACTGTTGCGGGGTTTCACGATTTATAACCCTATG
>NW_019734350.1:1579213-1610463 GCF_002891405.2 Cryptotermes secundus
TATTGAGAGCAAGGTTCCTTGTCACTCCTCCACAATGCCCCACCCCACAAATCGAAGATTGTGCACAATTTTTTGGCCAGAAAAGGGATCACAGTCCTTGATCATCCTCTGTATTCACCAGATTTGGCTCCAGCAGATTTCTGGTTTTTCCCAAAAGTTAAGTTGGCGATGAAAGGAGACCGTCACGAAACCATCCAGGGCATCCAAAAGGAATGTACCACAGTTTTAAATGTGATTCCACAAAAGGAGTACAGTGACTGTTTTTGAGAACTTTTCAATCGATTCCAGCTATGTATTGATTCAGAAGGAGACCATTTTGAATAAAAAGAGTGAAATTTTGAAAATAATTCACATCTTGTATTTTTAATGAACACAGTCCTAAAAGAACCTGGACACACTGTGTACGTAGTTTTCTCTGCGTCTACCTCTTGACTAAGCTCTTAAATAGTATCAATTAAAGTTTCTGTATTTTTCTTTATGGTATCTATGTTATCACTAGGGCCCGGATTTTTTGAAAATGTATATGCAAATGCATATTTTGAGGGCTTTTGGTCATTATTGCATATTCTAAACGTAAGAGCATATTTCTGCATATGTTTGAAATTAAGGATAATTTAAAATATTCTCTAACAAAATTGGTTTTGCCCGTGTTTTGGACATCCCCTTCCAGTTGCCATTCTCAACTCTCTGAGTAACGGCACTTTTACAATACAAGCAGGTAGCTTGGCTATTTCAAAAGGGAGGGGGTGTGATTTTCCTGTATTCCACTGACCACCACAGCCGAGAGTAGCATCAGAGGGTTGGTGTTGAGTAGGGTGACCAACTCTCCCGTATTTCCCGGGATCTCCTGTATTAGAGCTAATTTTTTTGGATCCTCCCGGCTCCCGTATTGACCTTCTATTTCTCCCGTATATTTCATTAACAATCAAGATCGCAAAATTTAAATTATATACTATTCCCGCCAAATACATTCCGATATAAACTGTCATTATTATCGACAGTTTAGACTTAGAGGTATTCATCGATAAATATCGAAAAATTACCTATAATAATTGATAGAAAGTTTAGCATATACTAATCGATAGCGGAATATCCGTTTCCAGATTGTAATATTTTCTGTTCTTGCTTCTTGCCGTGTTCATCCTCGTGCTTTTAAATAATTACCAAATTGAATCCATTTTCATAATGAGTAGTGACAGTGAAAGTGAAAGCAACAATGCAGAAACTTTACCTAAGAAGAAAACTAAATACTTGTGTTTACTTGAGAAAATGGGAAGAACAATATTTATGGTTAAAGTCCGTGCGCTCCAACGTTTACAGAGCTCATTGTATACTTTGTAAACATGAGTTCAGCATCGCTCATGGGGGTAATACCGACTGCAGACAACATTCTTCCACAGAAGGGCATAAATGAAAGGAAAGGAAAGTGAAGACCTCTTCAAATTTACACCTCTTTTTCGGGAACAGCAGCAAAGACTTCAAAAACGTTGCAGGTGAGCTAGCATTGGTTTTCAATACTGTAAAACACAACATCAGCTACAGAAGTATGGATTGCGCAAATAAGTTATCGAAGGATATTTTCCATGACTCTAACTTGGCTAAGAAGATGTCCTGTGGCCGAACAAAGGCAGAGGCTATTGTGAAAAATGTTCTAGCGCCAAGAAGTATGCAAGACTTCATCGATGTGTTCAAGGATCCAGCAAAATCAAGCAACTTTTTCTCTACTGCAACTGATGCCACCAACCACAAAAACAGAAAGATATTCCCGCTGGTTGTGAGCTATTTTGACCCACTTAGTGGTGTTAAAAATAGGCTCCTGGACTTCATTGAACAAGCTGAGGAAACAGCTAATGCTACCCATAATTTGATCAAGTCTTCACTTGATACACACAAGTTAGATATAAAAAATCTAACTTCATATTGTGCAGATAATGCAAATGTGAATTATGGGAAGCATAATTCTGTGTTCAAACTACTACAAGAAGATAACAAAAATGTGCTTAAAGCAAACTGCTCAAATCATATATTGCATAATGCCACAAAACAGGCATCTGATGGACTGGATGTGGATATTGAAATGATCATCTTAAAAATATATGGACATTTTTCAGTATCAGCAAAAAGAAGAGAAGAGTTGAAGTCATTCTTTGATCTTGTTGATGCTGAGTTGGAGATTGTTCGTCATGTACCCACTTGTTGGCTTACCCTAACATCAGCTGTGGACAGGCTCATACAAAACTGGTTACTTATTAAGAGTTATTTCAAAAGTGTGAATGANCTGCGATGTGTAGGCAATAAAATTCAGCAAAGGATAGAGGACAGGTTTTTTGGTACTGCCACGGAAAAAATTTGAATCCACCCCTGCAGAAATGTGCTAGAGATGATTTTGTTAATTTCTACTGTTTCTTGCACAAGTACATTTCTAAGAATTTTGAGTTATCAAATGCAAATCGTGTCCATTGTCTTTTGCCATTAAATTTAAACACTGAACTTTCTTTCAGACATTTTCAAACCATTGTAAAAGAATTTAATCTTGATTTTGTAAATGAGGACAGCCTGTATGAAGAGTTTTATAGTGCAAAAAGTGTTCTGAATGTGGTAAAAACAGGACGTATAGAACAAAGTTGGGTCAATATTTTCGGTGATTTAGGAAACAAACAAATTGATGTGCCACACCTTATCAAGATCTTAGGCTTTGTTTTAAGCATCCCAGGCGCAATGTCCATACTGAGAGAATTTTTTCACTAAGTCAGAGCTAATGGTAGAAATTAATTATGACTATAGTTGTAAAGAGTTTTTAAATTTGCAAAGATAAAAAAATGCTTAGTTCTGCAGCATCAGTGGACAAATACATATATGCTAGGACTAAGAAACATGCAAATTTGTAAAATTTATTCTATATTGTGACCTGTATATTATATACAATGTAAATTAATTGTTTTGTTTAATATTATCCATTCCATGAACGTTTGCTGGATTGACGCCACGCCGCTAAAAATGCACAAAATTTGTCGTCACTAAATCTCCCTTAAATTCATGACTGAAAGTTGGTCACCCTAACTAAATCTCCCTTAAATTCATTACCGAAAGTTGGTCACCCTAGTGTTGAGAGAAGTCTCTTCAGTTAATGTGTTACTCTTTTCTTTAATAGTCTGCATCAGAAAAGTGTTCGTGTACTGGAAATGCCTAAAGAAAAGTGAAGCAGTAGATATTTAAAAAATTGGTCGGTGTCGGGTAATAGTGACTATTCAACAGACAGTGTTGTCGTGTACTGTCAAGTTTGCGCAAAGGAAGTAAAAAGTGAACAGAAATTTCAACTTGAACAACACTCAGGAACGACTGCACATATTATGGAAAAGAAGGGGAAGAACAGCACACCACAACAACTACTTCTTACATAGGTCAAACCCAAGTCCTCTGTTAATACATTTTCAGCAGATCTTTAAGGCTTTAGTATGCAGCAACTTTCCATGGAATAAATTCGCAATCCAGTTCTGCGATCATTTCTGGAGAAATATTGTGTAATTCAAAAAATCCCAATAAATCAACTCTTAGAAAAAATATCTGCCTTTGCTGTATGAATCTACTCTGGGATCAATCCGTTCTGACATCTGAGGGAACTGTGTCTGGATATCGGTGGATGAGACAACCAATTTATGTGGTGATACACAGCAAATTTCGTAGTTGGTAAGCTACATCCAGAGGAACCCGGCAAACCTCATCTTCTTTCTTGCAAAGTACTAGAGAACACCAACCATAGAACAATAGCAAGTTTTGTAAACGATTCTCTGTGACTACTATGGCCATCTGAAATTGACAATAATTGTTATAAGGTGCTTGCATTACTCACAGATGGATATGTTGAAAGCAGCAAAGGCCTTTTTTTTATTGCTAGTGGGGTGGGACTAAGTCCCTTGTACTGCGGCCACTTCTGACCTATTGTACCAGCCCCAGATGATAGGTAAGGGTGATTGTGGAGCAATTGGTGGAATGAAGATTGGCAGGGTAAACCGAAGTACTTGGAGAAAACCTGCCCCAACGCAACTTTGTCCACCACAAATCCCACTTGACCAAACCTGGGATCAAACCCGGGCCGCCGCAGTGGGAAGCCAGCGACTAACCGCTTGAGCTATGGGGCGGCCCCCAGCAAAGGCCTTACAAGTATTTTATCCAAAACTTATACATGTTACCTGTTTAGCGCACGGGTTACACCGTATTGCAGAAAAAATACGCGCACAGTTTCCAACGATTTAATTGCAAGTGGGAGGAAAACTTTTCTGAAAGCACCAGCTCGTGTCCAGTTCTACAAAGATCGCCTACCTCAGGTTCCTCTTGCCACCTGAACCTGTCCTAACTAGGTGGGGGACATGGTTATTCGCAGTTTCATTTTATCAGGAGAATTTCAATCAAGTAAAAGAAGTGGTTGCAAAACTTGAAGATGAGTATGCATGTGTCCGTGATGCAAAAGTGGTGTTTGGATGTGATACTGTTTCTCAAGATGTGAATTTTATTCATGCACATTTTTCTACAGTTTCAAAAGCCATTGAGAGCTTAGAATCTTGTGGCAAACTCCTTCACGACTCACGTGAACTTGTTCACTGAATTCCGCTCCAGGCCAAATTAGAGAGAAAATTAAATGCATGTTAGAAATGGTGTGGAATTCGAACTCAGGACTAAAAAAGATTCAGTCAGTCAGTCAGTATTTGAGTGGAATTAGGGTATCTTTGCCAGTAGAATGTTCCGAACCTTCGGCGCAAGTGTATAAATACTGTCCAATCATGTCAATTGTTGTACAAAAATCATTCTTGGCCTGTAAACTCATTTTGACGGGCAACAGACATAGTTTGTCTCCAGAAAACATTGAAAGACTTCTAGTTGCCTATTGTGATGCTACTTTCTGCAGTGAATGATACGTGTAAATACGCGAGTGAATAAAGTGACCCGTTTCTTAAGTGCATATTGTTTTATTTTGGTGCATATTTTCCTGCTTTTTAGCGCATAAAGATCCGGGCCCTAGTTATCACCCAGCAGATTCACATCAGCATTGACCTGTCATGTGTTTGGTGACTAGACATGGATTTTGATTGGTAATTGGATTTACTGAACTCATACAAGTAATTATAGTGCTCTTGCTAATTCATGCACTCTACAATTCACTACAGCAAGCAGAAAGTCTTCTAGGTTCATACTCATAGATGTCACCTAGTAACAGACCCCACAACAATATGGATTCCTTGGCTTCTGTGTTCAATGGATTCTCTCATCACTGGCTGATGACTGTCTCTGGGTCTAGCCCAGTGGTTCTCAAACTTTTTACCTCTGAGCCCCCCTGACAAGAGAAAATACTCTTAGGCCCCCAGCCTGTTTTTTTATCAAAATAGAAGCCATGGTATGTTTGACATTTTATTCAGTTTATTTTGTTTTTCTACATACTATTTAGCGGTTTTTTTACTCAAAATTAAAGTATCACAATATTAGGCCTACAATAAAAATTAGTTTTAACACTTGCAATTAACCAAAATATGTATTGAAATGAAACGATATTTAACTAACAAGTATTTAATTTTTTTCTGTAAAGAAAATCAAACATTTAAATGTCAAAGTTCAGTGTAATGGACAGGCCTGCTTTTGAGAACAAAGTTTATCAAAACGTGGTGTAATATCAGAAATGGCCACTCTAACTTCTTTAGCAATATTTAGCCTTGAATGGTAACTTGACTTTATAGCTGCCAAAGCAGAAAAGCCTGTCTCGCCTAAGTAAGTTGTTGCGAAAGAAATCAGTACCTTCAACGCCTTTTGGCTCAAAGTTGGGAATTCCTTGCCAATATGTATCCAGAACTCCAACAAAGACAATTCCTTAAATTTACTTTTTAATGAAGTATCACTAGTGAGATCGATGAGTTGTTCTTGCTCATTTTCCTTCAGAGATGATGGCCCAGGAGCATTTTCAAATGGATTTTTAATCCAATTAAATTTATTAAAATCATCACAAAAGTATTTTTTGAAATGAAATTTCAACATTATTAGATGATCAAGTAGGCAGCTTTTTATTCCCATTGGAAGCACTGGATTATCAGTGTCTTGTAACATTTGACACCAAAGTAGGGAACATGTCTACCGTGTCACTTTCCATACTGTTTCTCCAGAGCTCTAATTTTCTCATGAATGCCTTTACTTTGTCATTCCAAGAAAGTACAGTTGCCTCATTCCCTTGAAGTGAAGTGTTGAGGATATTTAGTTTCTCAAATATATCTGTGAAGTAAGCCATTTTCAATAAAAAAATCCTTGTTGCTGAAACTGTCTGCCAGTGAGTGATTTTCCCCATTTAAAAAACAGAACACCTCATGCCTCAGCTTAAACATTCTCTTTAATACCTTGCCTCTTGAAAGCCATCGAGCATCACTAAAAAACACCTTTCCTCACACAGCATTTTAAAAAGTCTAGACTTCAGAGGATTTCACAGGATGCGGCTGCCGCCAAACTATCAACGCTGCCTCTGGCATATGCGTTTTATAATTGCTGGTAAAGAGAATAATTATTGGTTAGTTTAAAATTCATGATAATTAAAGCCTGTACTCATCAAAAGTTTTTCTATATGTATTTTTACTTTTTGTTACTTTTCTAATTGATTTGGGGCAGTTTTAATTTTTATCTGTAGGAAAGTATACTGCGCCCCCCCCCCCTTCAAGCCCTTCGCGTCCCCCTGGGGGTCGCGCCCCACAGTTTGAGAACCACTGGTCTAACCCACAACTCCAACTGTGTCTTCACCTTCTCAACTGCCTGCCCACAGTCAGAGTCAATTTATAAATTGCAGTTTAAAACCAATCAGTTCGTTTTGGCACCAAGGCCCTTGAGGCTCACAACCAGATTTTGTTTTTGCAACTCAAACCTTGTAGTCATAGTCCTTATGTAACATTCTCTCTGACAAGAAGATGGGTTTGTCTCTTATGAATATGCCTTGCTTTTGTCAAATTTACATATCACATATATTCATATAGCATGTTATTAAAAATCCTTACTTTTTGCACTATATAAAAGTCCTCTGTCTGTACAGGCTTTGCAAACCAGATAATGCCTATTTTATGTATCTTATGCTACAATGGCAGCTTGGTCACTTGAACAGTCATATACTTGACCATGGCCAAGTTTAAGCCTCTTATATTTTACTGACTGACCACTGGTTTTGGTCCCCCTTATAGTCTTAGCATGGACTGTACAGAAAACACTACTTCCAACAGTTCTTCTGTTGTTGCATGCCTATCCACTGCCATGGGAATGTGTTTACTGAGCCATTCCCTACCCACAACCATTTATTATTACTCTGCACTTCTGGCTTTCAGCTTGTACATCACAATATGAATACAGTATATTTGAAACTGACAGTAGCTTTAAATTTTCAACCTCACAGAACGAACAAACCATGCACAATGTAACGCATGTACCAAGGCACATAATCATTCAATTATTTACAAGTCTGCTTTGTATCCATAATTATCATTATCATTTCTTACCAGATACTATACAACTTACACAACTAATGCATTACTGTTACATAAAGAAAGAAACAAGTCTACAGAATCAGTGTATTCTGCAAATCACAATTAATATCTATACCGGAGGGGGTCCCCCAGATGTCACGGCATACAGAACACTTAAAACTGAGAACTTACTTGTGATATGAAAGTTCCCTGTAGAGATGGTCTCTGAAATCTGCTTTGAATTTTGTACGATATTTGTTGCACAATGTGCAGCAGTAGAGGTTCCCTACAGGTTTTCCATAAGGACCAAATTTCCCTTCTTTCTCTTCCATCTCCCCAATATCAATACTTGTCCTGTGGATGATGTCAGGTTTGGGAACATCACCTTCTTCTTCAAGCAATATTCCACGGATATGTCTTACACGCTGCATGTCTCTACGCCACAGAGGTGTTGTGTCAAATAAACCTATTTCCAATGGGGACCCATTCTTAGCTCCTGATGACTGGGATGTTTGAGAAGTATCCACCTGTATATAATATACACAATCACCAGGTTATCTCAAATGCAGAAACATGAGTGATACACTCACTTGTTGGGGGGGGGTGGGGGGGGAGGAAGAAACCCATGAATAAAATTATCAGCATGGCTTACACCTTGAAGATGGAGAAGGTATTTTTCTCAGAGCATCATCTGACATTCACTGGACCACATGGCATTATATCCCAGAGGACAGAATTCTCTATAGCCACTACTGTTGAGACCCTCAAAGCCAACATATCTTACATTACTTAGGACTGGAAGTCTGTACAACAAAAATACATACTTTATGAGTCATGCCCACCATATTTTTTTAAATGCTAGTGGGGTGGGACTAAGTCCCTTGTACTGCGGCCACTTCTGGACTATTGTACCAGACCCAGACGATAGGTGAGGGTTATTGTGGAGCAATTGGTGGAATGAAGATTGGCAGGGTAAACCGAAGTACTCGGAGAAAACCTGCCCCAGCGCCACTTTGTCCACCACAAATCCCAGGATCCCCAGGATCGAACCCGGGCCGCCGCGGTGGGAAGCCAGCGACTAGCCGCTTGAGCTTTGGCGCGGCNTGGCCCATGCCCACTATAACTCCTTACTATTTAATTTACTTATACATTTACTTCTTCTTTCTTGTTGGCTTCCTTGGAACTTCTGCAACAGCCTAAAAGGTTTTATGAATTCCATTAAGAACTCTTTGTTAATTCTTTCTTCTTCCTTATTTTTTGGCACATATGTGAAGTTGCAAAAATGCACCTGCTGGATTCACCATATTTCTGTCTGCCCACATGTAAAAATTTGAGAACTGATGGAAGTACCTTCATTATCTAGTCAAGTTGTTATGATGTCTACAGACATCATGCAGTACTGTGTATCATAGTGGTTATGACGTCTATGCATGTCACACATTTCTAACTACTCCCTTGTAGATATAATGCCAGTCAGCAATGGAAACTTGTAGGTTGTGCTTGCAAGATGTTCTAGGTACTCCAGAGTGTGACAGGAAGTTGTTAATTGCTTGATAGCTGCCCTGGGTTAGAGTTCATTTGACCAAACATTATGGTAGGTCCTAGCAAAATGATGTGCGTAAGTGACGAGGTGTTTTATGAATTGTTAGAAGAGAATGAATGCAGTGATATTTTAGAGAGTGAATATAGTAGTGATAGTGAAATAAATGTGAAAATTTTGTCAGGTGGTGAACAAAGAGTCAGCTCTGATGAAGCAGAAAATGTCAGTGATGTCAGGGATCTTTGTCATGGTAGGTATACATTCCTTCAAAATGTGCCAGATATGACATAGAATCATTTGAATTGTGTGAAGCCAAATCTGGTTATCTATGGAATTTTATTATTTACCCTGGGCACAGTATCTGCCACTTGAGTTGTGGCAATGTTTCCAGTGGTATAATCATTTTAGTGATGATTTCATAGCCTGTAAAAGATAATGATTTTGCAGTCAGTGTTTGGAGGAACAGTTCAATTCATTCATCCATACTAGCCTTGAGCTTGCGAAGGAAGTACAATTTCAGCCAAGATGACAATAAGAGACTCTGTTTATGAATGACGCATCCACAGTGTCACAGTAAGCCAAGCTGGGAGAGTGTGTTTTCACTAGACAGTTTTGTCAGCCAACTACTATGATCATGTTTCATTTCTAAATACTAGAGGTCAAGATGGCGTATACTGAATGTGCATGACTCGGGCATATATATAAGATCATGTAGTCTGAATGGAAATGAAAGCCAATGGAGATTTATGAGAATGAGGCCAAAAGCACAGAATTTTACTAAAAGAAATATATGTAAACTCTAATGTAATGTTTATAGAAATGAAAATGCAAGTATGTGAAGTATGTTAATTGGTCTTCTTTTCGTGCTATAATTTTATAATGACACACGATTGAGATATTGCATTTTAAAAAGGGAGCAAGAACTATAAAATTAAATGTCACAGTGACAAATTTAAATGTCCGGGTGAATTTAATGTGCCACTGTGGGTGGGGTAAGAACACAGAAAAGAACTGTTTGACTGCATATGTCTGATACCAGCAAGTTTCCCTAAAATTTGTCATCCCACTCCAATTTTGGTTAAAACTGTGCAATAATAATGGATACTTCACATGCAGACTTACACAAATTTCTGCATTCAGCTTTAGCACATTTCACTTGTAACATTCTAAATGCTTTTTAAACAATTCCTCAGTTTTCAAGACAATGAAACAAAAAGTTTCTATTTTGAATTGTTTCATTTTTGGTCCGTTACACTATCAATCACAAATTGTCAATGAAAAATCCGTCGAGTGTAACAATGTAACACAACACACAACGCGTAAGAAACATCCGACCATAAGCCTACATAACCTCAAGTTGACATTTCCCATCATCGGGACGAATCAACAAGGAGCCGAACATTTTACTTTAAATGTTTTAAACTTTTAAATATTTTAACATTGACGGCTCAATTTGAGGGCAATTTTCAGATGGAATGCAAGAGTTGTACGTGCATTCAATGCTACTAGAAAGTGTTGTGCTTTTACACTTCGACATCTGTAACAGCGTCCACGCAGCTTACATACTGTGTACATTAAACAACGCCAGTGTTTTCATGTGTTTGTAATACGTGCCTCTGATGATGGTTTCTCTTGAACCGAAACATGTAAGGCAAGTGAGATAAATAAGTGACCTAAAAACATTGTTACACTCGACGGATTTTTCATTGACAATTTGAAAAAGTTTCTTTTTTCTGTTGCCTCATAACTCTAGAACTGTTGGATTTATTCTGTTTGTTTGCATCACATGCATAAAATTAGGGAGATATCATCAAAAGTTAACATTCGGGCACTGAAAATCCAGGCATAATAAAAACAGAATGTGACAGAATTGTTATGCCAATCATACGTTTATAACTTGTTTTTGTTGGTTTCCCTTGAACTCCTGGAACATAAGTATGCTACTTTTCTTGAACAAATTTTCTTACAACACTCAGTGATGAAGACACAAACATGTAAGGATACAAAACAATTTACATTTACATACAGATCCGATCAAATGGAGCCTGAATGGAATGAACTTTCAAAACACCACTGGAAATAATAATCATTATTATGTGGCAGTAATATTAAGAATGTCAGATTCAAGTCTTACTGAGATGAAAGACTTTCCCATGCTGAGTGGTTCATTGCCAGATTTATGTTACATCGACACACTATAATTTCCCAAGCTTAACTGTTCAATGCCCAATTTGTATTACATTGATAAAGTATATTTTCCCCAAATTCAGCTGTCACTTTCAAAACTTCAAGCCACATTTTGTGAAATATTTTAATTATTTTTAAATCCTTTGTTTTCAACTGGTATAAATGGTTACACACCTTGCGATATACATGGATGAGCTCCACATTTTCTGCAGCAGGATGCCTGGATGCGAAGTGAGAGTCAAAACTGGCCTTGGAGGAAGACCGGTAACTGCAGAGCCCACATTTAAACTGACTTTTCAGCCCATGCACACCTGAAGTATGATCCAACACTTCAGATCGTGTCGAGCACTGGAACTTGCAGAGACCACAATGCCATGGATTCTTCAAAGCTCCTGCACTACTTGAATTTCCTGCTATAAGTTAACAATACAGAGTATAAAACATTACACTAAAAGGATTTCATGTGTAATACTGTACTGTGAAAACCTAAGTTAAGGTTTCTCTAGGGAGAAGGGGATTTGAACACTGAGCAGTATCTTAAAATAAGGAAATCTGACATGGAGTTACTGACTTGGGTTCACTCAACCCTCAATCGAGAGACATTAAATGTGGGTTTCAGAGTACATACATATCCTGTGCACATGGGCACATGTGTAAAATTGTCAAAACAAGAGGAACTGAAAGACATTTCATCTTTTTCTATGGCTGTACACATAGGATGCCTGGGGAAAGCCATGCTGCATATATGACCATACAATATTGCTGGAAAATCTTACATAGACGGCAAATCAAGATGTCGATGGAAGGCTTATATTAAAATTAATACAGGGAATTGGATCATGTTAGGACGTGAACTGTGTGATTTAGCACTCATAAAAGGGCCACAGTAATGACAACTTTTCTGTTTCAATGAAAACAGTGAATTTTTGCACTTAAGAACTGCTCATGGTAGGAAAATAGAGCCAATAACCAGTTCTTCAATAAGTCAAACCCCAGATATCAACATACACAATTTTCATTCAAGCAAACTCCCAGTCTACTTGCAGAACATGATTTGTATGTTGAAAACTGTTCAATAATACTAGCAGCAATGACTTCTTTGAGTGTTCTATTTGTCTGGTGATTCAAATCCCAATCAGGTCATTAGATTTTTTTCAATTGACCTAATCCTTCTGGCCGCCCTGGGGTTCACTCAGCCTCTAACAGAAATGAGTACCAGGAATTAATTAAATAATTTTCCTGGGGACTAAAGTGCGGCCAGTGCATAAGGCTGACAACCTTATCGCCATCTTTGAGCCGTTTGTCTAGATAATGCGGGATCCTCAGCATCTCACAACCCTATGGGCCTTCATGGCCTGTTACAGGGATAGCTTTACTTTTACTCTACCTCTCTACTCAATTAGAAAATGTAGTTCAGATTATTATTATTATTATTATTATTAGTAGTAGTAGTAGTAATAGTAGTAGTAGGATGGGTAAAGATAAAGGTAAACCTTCCCCCATGCCTATGCACCCCCTTCATAAAGGCCTGTCCCAATGGGACTGATTAGTTACACCATTCTAGTACTTTCTGACCATTAGTAATCGACCTTGTGCCATTTGGTGGTCTACCTCGTGGCTTCAACAGGAGTGATGCGACATTTTAAATCTAGCAGCACTAAGAAGCCCTCAGACACAGTTACTGGCATTTAGAAGTTGCACAATTCCACTAGATTTGATGTTCAGCAAATTTCTGGGAGCCATGACATGCAACCTCACACAACAAAATCTTTAAAGTCACTTGATATTTTCTGTATCTTTTAAGTGATATCAATTCACTCTCAGGAAGGTAAACATTACATGGTGTTAGACCTGGAGAGGACACTGAGGAAGAAAGATCAGAGTGCCACGCCTGGCAACTTCATGGTCTACAGTAACTGTCTGATGCCATCTTACATTCTCTTAATGTGCAGAAGTGGGGTGAATGGTCACCTGCTAGGCAGTAAGTGCAGTGTTGCCACCAGCTGTCCATTTCATTTTTCTGGTACCCAGGTCCTTGGGGGGTGGGGGGGGGGAGGAGAGAAGAGGTCACAGTTAACCTTGTCCCATCTGTTTATAAATACATTTCTGAATCCTCTAACTCTGGTACGTCGTACACACTCTGTGCTTTTCTGTGGTATCTTCCTAACAAAGCAGCTGCAATTAATATTTTCAGCAGGATATTGAACACACTGTGATCGGTATATATATTGTGACGAGTTGTGCAATGGAGGACACCCCTCCCTCCCCAGCGGTATGTGGCGGCATCGTAGCGCTGTCGTTACTCTCCGCGGTGATGTAACACGCAACGCAGCTGTGACACGGGTAACAGGCAACAGCAGTACCCATTGCGTAACAGGCGGGCGCTGCGACTATATAAGGGAACTACACAGCCACTGCAGTTAGTTAAAGTTTAGCAGCCGCCGAAGACAGTTCTCAAGTTCTCGAGTTATCTAGTTACGAGTCAGTCACCAGTTAATTGCAGTAGAGTATTTGTGATACTGCCAATGGCAATAATGTTGAGCTTGTAAACTGTGTGATTGTAAGAGCGAATGTGAAATAAAATTCGCTATATCCAGTAAGGCGTGAAGTTATTTGTCGCGTTATATACCCAACATGTGACAATATATATTAATATTGATGGCAAAGAACAGTTAATAATCCATGGTTCCAAAATCTACCCGCAATATTTCACTTCACTAGCATGCACACAAATCTCTACAATTTTTTAAAATTCACTGTAACAAATATAATCAATGAAAAACAAAGGATATCACCACATCAATAACATCTCTCAGAGTATTAAACAGGCAAAGGGTTCAATGTCCAGCTAGGGGCCAGCTATCCTGAGATTTACCCGTCTCTGTGTGCAAACACCAGGCTGCACCAGCCACAACCTCTTCATCATTCACTACCCCACTGTCTATGTACCATGCCTAATTGAACATTAAACGGCCTCAGCAGTTCATACAGTTATCATAAAATAACCAAAACAGCAATATTTAAAAAAATCATCTTGCCTCCTTCAAGTGATGTGCTGGCAGATGCTTCAGTCTTCGCATTGCCTGATTCCACATCTGGTTCCCTAACTACTTGGACAAATGGTCGTTTCTCTGGATGCTTGTCAGCAAGATGTCTTTCCACGACATAACGCTGGAAGTGATGGTACATGCAATGAGCACACTTATACAGGCGACTGTCATGCATCTTCAAGTGAGCACCCATACGCTCAATGGACACCACTTGACCTACGTTTTCATGAAGGGCTGACGTAGGACAATGAGGACACCTGTGAGGAACAAACACAGTGTTCATTTCATTTCAAATAAAAGCTACATGTACCAAACTGACTCCAAAATTATTTATACGAATTGTATTAATAATGGCATTTGGTGTTTGGAGGAATGAATGAATATATATATGCCTGCTTCTGCTTAGGCCAGGTACACTAGAAAATAAATTTTTTATCGTAGTGGAACACCAAACAGTGTTTGGCACTTTTTGAACAAATAATAAATGCACTTGCAGACGAGCTACTTTGCTTTCACCGTGACTGCAACTGCTAGATTCACTAACAGTATTATTAGATACTGTTTCTATTAGACTTAAAATTGCACCCTCTTAATAAGTTTTCAATGCAGCACAAAGCAGTAGCTTTTCTAGCTGAGGATCAAGAGTTAAACTGCATGAATCATCATTTTCACTTCTCATGATTTTCTAAACTCTGAAATGCGCTGGTATAAGAATTAAAATCATGTAAAAATAACTTAAGCCTCAATATGAGTTCTACTGTAGCAAGGTATGCCCCAAATCACCATCAAGCAGCAGCGATCATGTTAAAAGTGGGAATGATACATTTGTCTTACCAACAGTTACTGTCCCTTTACAATCACATCAAAGTTCCACAACATTCATGTAAGTTCGATTACACTAAGTTCGATACACTAACAAGCTACTACTCCTATTATTAACCCTACAAACACGAAATATTCTGTCCCACAAAGTATCCAAAACCAGACTATATGTGCAGTGTCAATGTGGGGCGGGGGATCTAAATACCCACCTATATGCTGTTTCATCAAAATGCAGTGCTCGTAGATGGTATCGCAACATGGTCTCATCACACGTAAGATAACTGCATCCTGGAGCTCCACATACATATCGTTGGTGCTCAGGCACAAACTTCGGTAATTTTGCTTCAAGCTCTTCTGTTAATGTTAGGCTCCCTGTATAATATATTTAAAATTAAGAATGTGTACATCCTAAAAGAAAAGACATAAGAACATATTCTGGTCCTACAGGTTGTGACACCTTGTGGTCTTGTAGGTGGACACAAACATTTTGCAGGAACATGCCAGGGCTGGACACTTTCTAGAGCAACATACGGCAGGACTACAGAAGAAGTGAATAGGATCTGGAAGAAAGCAGCCATAACCTGACACCAATGTTTTAGAGGAACATGATAGGGTTGGACACTTTCTAGAGCAACAAACGGCAGGACTACAGAAGAAGTGAAGAGGATTTGGAAGGAAGCAGTCATAACCTGAGATATTATCCTGTAATTTATCTGGAGGGACTGAGTAAAACCACAACAACCTCATTCAGGAGAACCAGTGTCCCAGATGATTTTCATACTTAGCATCTCCTGAATATAAATTTATAGTATTACTGCTACACCAGTCCGTACCCAGAAGACCAGGATCTGAACAATCACTGATGAAAATTTTAAAATTTATATAAAAGGGCATGCCCAATAAATCTTGCACATAAAAAACATATCCCACTATTTATGACCTGAATGTGGGTTCAGTTTTTAAGTGCTTGTCATTTCCGTTTGTTTTATAATACCTCATATCCCAAATACAGACCAAAAAAACTTTTCATGTTAAATTCAAGATTATGATAACAATCAATATTAGAAATTGGAACTATCAGGCTGAAAGGAAACCATACTCATTACCACAGTAAGGCTTGGCTGATCACACAAGGGATACATAAATTAAATCCTGAAAAGATCAGATTTATTCTGGAAATCAATGTCAAAACTCTGTTAATTCTGTACACGGTACACAGGGTTTTGCTGTATTCATTACTTCAAATTTAACCAATCAGTAAACTCATCTGTAAATTCAGCTAACCTGATGGTGTATCAGATGCTTTAGCAGATGATGGTATATGAGAACTAGCAGCTAGATTTGTCATTTTGTCAAACATCATTTCCTTCTTCTCAAGACAGGGCACAGGGTTCACTGGTGCATTTTCTGGTGGCACTACCTCTGGGATAATGCTGCTTGTGAGGTGGAGATGCAAGTGACGTACCATATTACTGCGTACTTTGGTAGTATAAGAACATGTAGCACATCGCACAGGCCGTGTATAAATTGCCTGTAGTGGAAGTAATTCTACGTCTTCCGGAAGGAAAACTAACTTGCTGCGCACATCCTGTGTATTCTTACCACTACTTTTACCACCATGTCCACCTTTACTCTTGTCCTACAACAGATAAAATTAACTGAAATGGGAAACTCAGAATCTTACTACTAGACCACTGTAGTGAAAGAGGTTTATAGTGGCCAAGTCTTAAAAATAGACGTAAGACAGAATTATATACTGTATTTACGCATGCATAGGCCGCGTGCGTGTATGGGCCGCAGCACAATTTTCAGACAGAAATTATAGAAAAAATAATTTTCTTGGAATATTATTTCAGGAGTAGAAATTATTCCGAAATGAATATGATTAAATGAAGTGTGATTTCGAATATTTCGAATATAAGCCGCACCCCAGTTTTCCTCTTGAATTTTTGGCAAAAAATGTGCGGCCTATACATGTGTAAATATGGTTACTTGCAGCAAAGCACAAGGAACTAAGATAATATTCTACAACATAAAACATAATTTTATAAACAGAATACATTCTTCAGACTTGGATGTTAGGTCAAATTTATTAAACAAAATTTAATTTCATATTAATCTAAAGGCATGAGATAACACATAGGTAGTCTGTCCAAAAGTTCCCAGAATTCATCAGTAACAATGATACTTCTACACTTAGAAATTAGTTGCATTTATCCCCTTCAAAATAATATTCTTGAGAAGCAACCTGCACTATATTTGGAAGCACTTTTAAAGGATGTTTGTTGAATCATGGTCAGTTTATCCACCATATTCATGAGTATGTCCACCACCATTTGAAACCTTCCTTTCAGGGTAATTTTATTCTGGGGAACAGAAAAGGGTCTGGGCATGACACATAAGATGAAGGCGGATGGCATGGAAGGTTAATTACTGAAAGCTTTGCCAAGAACTCTCAGGCCTACAATGCTATTTGAGCTGGTGTTTGGTCATGATGTAGATGCCAAATTTGTGTGGTCAACATTTCTGGTTATTTTCTTCATACTGCATCCCTTATGTATCTTACACCTTCCAGATAATAACCCTGATTAAACATCTAGACCGATGGAACAAAATCATGATGAACTATGGTTGTCACAATAATAAAAATAAATACAAAAATTATTTTTCTGTTCAAATGCACCTTTTGTGGGTTAGCACAAGCTTAAACAATGTGTATTTTACAGAAAACTTGACCACTACTGCAAAGATTCATAAAGCAAGGCAACTGAAATATTTCAGGGATACTGTTCACAATTTCATCATTTTCTTTCGAGTACCTGGCACTTTTGTTTCTATCCAATGAAAATAAAATAATTGCTAAGCTTCAATATTCTCCTGCTGATGCAGACAGGTTTTATTATTAATTTCCTGGGTTATGGGCTTGTTGGTTCTAGTGCCGGGTAGGGTTTCTGTGGTTCCACTGTGAGGGAGGACCACCAGACTCCTCCAATGTGTTCTAGACAGTTTGCAAGTTTGCAGGACGTTCTAAGATAACTGGAACGTACTTACTTATAACATTATTAAGGAGAACATCTTACCTTTGGAAACACTACAAACATGGCCGTTTCTGGGTCTGTCCTCAGAGGGTTGAGGGGTACAACTCTGGTACTGCCAACACGGTGCCTCTGTTTAAGATGTTTTGCCACATGCTGTGGTACTGGTGCCCGGAAAGAACACAATGCACAACTGAAACGCCTGGTGCCATGTGTACGCAAATGTTCCAGCAATGAGTTTACGTATTTGAACTGCTTCTTGCAATGGACACATGTCAAGCTAGACGAGGCCCTTGCTAGATCACAAACCAATAAGTGATCTTTCAACAGTGATGAAACTTCAGCTGAGAAAGTGCAGGTAACATAACCACACTGGTATAACATGGAACCAGATAATCCTGTATCATCAAGGTCTTCCACTGCAGCTGCACTCAACTCATTCTGACTGCTTTCTGTACTGCTCATCATGCAGTCTGCTATCTCAGAATCTAAACCATTACTTGTTGCTGGAAGTGAAAGGGTAGATGTGCTTTGCTGTGAAGAAGTTACACTTTGAGCTTCACTTCCATTTTGTGGGAATTCAGTGTCCTGAGGTAACTCTATGCTCAATGGATCAACAGCTGCAGCAATCGCAGCAGATGTTTTTGGATCACGATGTTTCACCGTTACCAGAGGTTCCTGAAGGATCAAATCTGTATTTTCCTTTGTAGCCAAAACCTTGCTCACAGATTCTGTACCTTGACCTACAGTTTCAACAGAATTGTCCAAAAATATCACATCAGAATCACGGGTTTCATTTTGCTCTTCCTTCTGTGAATTACATGATTCCTCTAAGCATTCCACATCAGAATCTTGTTGAGATGAATGTGTTCCACTGGGTTTCAAACACCCAACCTCTGAGCCTACATGGGAATTTTGCTGAGGTAGTGGTTGTGTATGTGATATGTCACAATGATCACCATCATCAATAATAACAATGTCATCATCAGTTTTCTGGTCATTACCACATGCAGAAGAATTAGAATTTAGTGACTTATTATTACTACCGGCAACATAATCAGAAACTTCAACTATATTTGCATGATCTTGTTTGCTGCTTTCCTTCCCCTTCAACTCAGTTCCCAGCATCTTCACTGATAGACTGTGCGGTTCAGAAGAAATGACTGATTCTTTATTCGTAGTTTCTGCATCCAAAGCTCTTTCCTCAGGGTTCATACCTGTATTTATGTTTAAACTGCCATTTGAACGATTGGAACACCTTGATTCCTGTAGTTCAGAACATGTAACATTGGCACGCAAAGAAGGATCCTCAAAAGCGGGCTCCTTTTCTGGCGGGGGCAACACTAATAAGCCATCATCTGACAATCCTTCATCCAGATCAAGAACATCTAAAACATTCAGTAAGTCCTCTTCACTCTGTTTCCCATTTAATTCAGCAAGCTACAAATAAATAAATTAAAAACAAAATAAATACAATGCTTTCAGATATGATTATTATAAATACTGCAGATGCCCAAGATTCTTCACATACAGATAAGCAATGAAGGAATTACTTCCTCTTAAAAATCCATGCCATACCAATGTCATTTTACTCACATAACAAAGAACTCTCAAAGGGCCCTATAATTTGCACAGCGAGTGCCCTTTGGGTAATAAATTTATTATAAACAGGAGTCCAGTTCCCACAGTTTTAGAATACTGGGACACCCTCTACACAAACCACAAATATGGATAATCCAAATGACTGGAAGGGGCATCAACATCAACTGCATGGCTGTACATTATCCAAGTTCCCTGTCCATTTCATACTACTCAGAAGCTCCACAGAAGCAAAAACTGGACAATTAACCCATGAATATTCACTAAACTAAAAGCAGGGGAAAACAACTGTCAAAAAGTTACATTCTGATATGAAAAGCATTATTTTCCAAGTGCAGTCATTACAATTTTACATACTGTCACGTGTTAGTGACTAGACATGGGGTCTGGATTGGTAATTGGATTTACTAAACACATAGAACTTGTAACTACAAGTTGGAGTGAAACCCAAAGTACTCAGAGAAATTGCACCAATGCCACTTTGCCTAACTGTCTGAGCTATGCCTTGGCCCAATATTGTTTCTGTACACCAATTACCAAAACTGTCCTTACCTCTGAAGTGCTTGTAGCTCGAATAATAACTTTTGCCATCTGATTTGAATGGAAGTTACATAAATGGTGATGCATCTCTTCTTTTGTGTCAGTGCCATGAAGACAATACATGCACTGATAAGAACAACATGAATGCAATTTGTAGTGCTGTAAAAGAACCATATTTTAATATATTAAATCAGAAAGTTATAGATGATACATAATCTTATCTCACCATGTTCTGAGATGCTACTGTTCCTCCCAACCATTAAGATACCGTCTCTTGAAAAGTGAGCAATGCCAGGCATCTGTTTTTCCTCTATATTACTCACACACATCATGAGGTAAATTTTTAAGTAAGAGGCAGGGTCTGATCTGTTACCTACTTTAGCAATTGACCATTCTTTGATCATTACACATAAGCAGAAAAAGGACTGCCATTAAGTGATATTTTGTATAAGCTACAACATATATCATAAGACGGCAGGTGAGATACAGCTAATTTCAATACATTAAAGTTCTCCTGTGCTATTGGTAAGAAAAGATACTCATCTCTCAATGTGAATTACCATGATGTAAAAAGATAAAGCTATCCTGGAACAGGCCATGGAGGCCCACAGGGTTGTCAGACATTAAAGCTCCTACATTTTCTAGACAGCTGGCTCACAGATGCCGATGAGATTGTCAGTCTTATGTGCCAGCTGCCCTTTAACCCCAGGAAGATTCCTGGTGCTCATCTGTGTTACAGGCTGAGTCGACCCCACGGAGATAGCACGGCTGGATTAGGTCAATTAAAAAATTGACTGAACTCATCAGGAAGCGAACCCACAACTTTCCAGCCTGTAGCATAGTGCCTCAACTAACCATGCTACTGCGTGCTCCTCTGCCATCATGTTACCAAATATTTAACATTATGTACCTCCTAGTAAGAGACAGACAATGAGTACAGCATGAAACTGTTGCATTCTGATAATGGAAATGCACTCCAGATGAAACAGTATGTTAAGAGAAATAACAAAATATTCTTCAAGAATTGAGCTAGGCAGCTCACCCATCACATACTGTACAAGGCTCTCTAGTACCCAATGACAATCTGCAAGTGGAAACTCAATCACAGATTCTCAAATTTTGAATAGTGCTACATAATTAATAGTGTAACACTTTGTCACAGTAATCTCTGCTATAAATAAAACAACAAAATGGTAGCCTTGTAAATGTTTTGTCTTTTTAATTCAAAGTTGGTATCTGCAAAATCAACACACACAGAAGCAAAGAAATAATGCACATGATGTACAACATGGAAATTTTTTTTTCCACTGTGTTTGGGCTTAGGTTTTGTAGATCATATGAAAAATTCTGATTTTTATAAGCTCATAAGCACCAGAACAAAATAATTCAGCCCTGCTAAGTCATCACAAGGAGACAAGATTAAATAGAAACAACACATTCAGCATTTTATACAACTACTTGTAATCAATGTACTAAGCAGCTAAATGACCGCATGTACTTACGGCTAGTAGACGATCAGGCTTGAAGCTTTTACTCCCACACATATGACATGAATAAATGGCAAGCTGAGAATGTTCTTTCTCTAAGTGGTGTAAGAAACTCTCTGGAATGTAGAATACAGCACCACAGCTGCCTGAAAGAACGTACCATTCTTTCAAACAATGACTTGTTGATTAGACCTTTATTTTTGTTAAGTACAGAAAAACAGAGCAAGAAAACAACAAAAGCTGGTAAAACGTGTTTTACACACATGCCAACTTTTCACTGAAAAGCACATGAAGTACCCTAAGAGAAAACGACAGAAAAGTCAAGAGCTTGAACTTCAAGCCTTGAAGTTCAAACGGCTACAGAGAATAGTTCACTAAAAAATTAAGACATGGTTCAAGAATTGCAGTTCAAATGGCCATTGTTATCTGCAAAATTAAAGAAATAAACAGTTGGTGTGCTGCCAACATTATGATGATCAGCTGTAAGGAATTATGCTTCTGAGCCCACTTTGAACCATTCCAGATGCAGTGGGTTTCCTGATCTGTCTTCCAGCCATCTCTCTGCTCCAATGGCTTAGATTTGAATGCCTGCCTTTGCATTTTATACTCGTACTTCTTCATCCTGCATATGTGCTACTGCCTGTCCTTTTGGTAGTCTTCAGTGCCTTTTGTGACAGCACACTCAGGCAGAAGAGTTAAGACAGATATTCCTGATGTGAAGTTAAGCTGAGCCATAGAACAGAAGTTCATCATACTGAGGCACTGCCTAGAAAACTCACTGTATCTGAGATATTTATCATTTTCTCATGTCCATATTGTGTTGGTGACATAATCTTGCAATGTCCAGTAAGGGTGACAGAAACTATGTGCTGCTTCCAGTCATTTGGTATTCAGTTTCCACCATAACTATGCCTTATTTTCTACATCTGAATGATGTTTCAGCTATGTCATATATTCTTACTTATTTCTGAAAACATTTGCTGCATGATGAGAGTCACGATGAGAGTCAAGCACTGAAGCCTCAGTTCAATGTACAACTTTTGTTGTTACAAGAGGTCACAACATTTTATAAAAGACCACATATCAACTACTGTAGGATGAAAGAAACTTGAGTATTAATCCTCCTGTAAGTTAATCATTGGCTTTCATCGTTTAATTCGCGGCTGCAGATGGATTTTAACTTAAGGAAAGAGTATACTGAAAAAATGTAACCATCAGCCAAATCAGACCCTGTGCATGAACTCACTCCATGCAGCTGACCCCTTCTTGAGAAGGCACCAGTTGTACAGCTAGTCAAGATTTTCCCAACAGTTTATGGAACCCAAAAGTTCATTACTGTGTTCACAATAGCCCTCCACTGATCCCGATCCTATGCCAGATCAATCCAATCTATACCACCCCATCCTCTCCAAGATCCATTTTAATACGGACTGGACGATTGGATTGGCCACCTATACACACCACTCAGAACTACACATAATTACACACTTTATAGTTCACCAGTGCACATACAATAGGGTTTTCACTAGTCATATACTGGAAACAGATTTATAACAGTCTCACTGTCACTGCAGCACATATAAAATCCTCTTTCCATTGCCTAATTCCTTTCTTGCCATTATCACTATCATCATCATCATCATTATTATTAGTGGGGTGAGACTGAGTCCACTTGGTACTGTGGAGCAATTGGTGGAATGAAGATTGGCAGGGGAAACCGAAGTACTCAGATAAAACCTGACCCAGCACCACTTTGTTCACCAAAAATACCACATGACCAGACCTGAGCGCAAACTAGGGCTGCTGTGGTGGGAAACCAGCGACTGAACACCTGAGCTATGGTGTGGCCCTTCTTGCTATTCTTCTGCCAACTACCAACTCCAAAGACTCTCTCAATTCTGTGCTGCAACTGCCAACTACAGAACTCAACTCAATTCTAATTCCAGCTGCATGAGATACTTGTTATATAGCCTCAGAGTGGACCCACAGAAAACACCGCTTCCTCTATTGTTGTGTGTTGATTCACTGCTGCAGCGATGTGTTTACCGCACCATTGCACAGTAACAAGTGCTGCCCAGACTATATAAAATACTGCTCTTCTATTGTTGCATGTGTTTAACTCCACAGGGATGTGTTTCCAGAGTCGTTGTTGAGCAATGAACTATTCCGGATTTCAGGTGTCATGTCACAATATTATCCTCCCACCTACATCAAGGTCTTCCTAGTTGTCTCTTTTCTATTGGCTTTACAATCAAAATCTATATGCATTCCTCTTCCCCACAATGTGTGCTATATGCCCTGCCCATCTCATCCTTGGACTCTGTGCATTAACCTTTAAAATAGTGCAACACAAAACTGATGAAGATTAAGAGAAACTGAAAGTTTCACAAAAATTCACACATATTATAAACTCTGGGCCATTCCAGTTACCTTGACATTAAATTTATAAGGCTCTGTTTTGTCTCTATCAAGAGCTATTACAAACTCTAGATTACAGCTGCAATAAACATTCATAACTGGCATCAATTCACCAACACAATTAAGAACACAGTGATCTAACATACAAGTTGTCATGTTTTCTGTTAGCTCTTATCATCTTATCAAAAGTGACTAAAGCTTACCTTTTACTTTACACAGATAACAAATTTCATAATCAACCATCTTCAACTAGACTAACCTGGATTCAGGAAATCTTGTACATATCACAATGAGTAGGTAAATGTAACAGTAAATGGAGTTACATTACAGGATAAGCCACTGCACATTATTATAAGGTTACAAATTATCATTTCATAACATCAAATTAATGGGTAAGACAGCTCCAAAGCCAGGTCCTTTCATTTCATCCTTTATGACTCTTTATGACTGGCGTAGTAGCACTAATGTTCCACACTTGTGCACATGAGGTACTTGGTTTGAATCTTGGATGGATTACCAGCTCAATGAAAGTTCTATCACAGCTTTGCCTTTCTTAAGGCATATAAAAGGACAGCACACTTAAATAACCCAGTACTCTACTTTCACATCCTTACCTGTTCATAATAGACAATCATCTATCCATTCAATATTAGCTATATAATCTACAATGTACAAACTGTCATTAAATAATACCAGCATAAATCTATAACACAAAAAAAGAAGAAAAATGAAACAATATTTTTCAGAATGCAAGATCTGAATAAAAGAGGGGGAGAACTCATGAGGTATGATAATCAATCTCATTGGCCCATCATCACAAAACTGTACTGTCACAACAAACCAACCCCACAGAACCAAGCATTAATTCAGACATTAATGAAAGTCATCCAGTGACAAAATTATCCAACTTTTAAGCAACCCCCAACCCCTCAGATCCATCACTATGTTCACATAAGCCCATCAGTGGCATCTCTCCCCTGAACACTACATGCCCCACATATCTTATTTCCTTCAACCTGATCACCCAAATACAAATTATGAAGCTCCTCATTATGCAGCTTTCTAAAGTCTCCTGTCTCTGTTTCTCTAGTAGGTCAATATCTTCTCCTTTGGAAAACTCTCAAATGCCCTTCATCAATGTTCTTCTGAATCCTCACAGCTACAAAATTATAGTTTTATATATCTTAATCTACATCTTTAGACAGAAGACAGGAAGACAACTGAATGGCAGCAAGCATTTCCTGAACTGATTTTCTTCGTGAATCCAATTTTTAATTTGTTACTGTTAAAAATATCTGAATTCCATATCACATTTTCAAACAATTTATTTTCTACATTTATATTATTATATGTTGGTGACCAGACATGAGGTTTGGACCGATAAGTCAAAGTTATGTTACGACCAACAGTTAGCCTTGGTGTCAAGCCCCATTTGGGGTCTAATGCTAGATTTTTGTTAGTGTCCCAGTTGTGGGTTTGCTGATGTGAGGCACCCTCTCTGATAAGAGGACAGGTCTGTCATTTACAACTGCTGCTGGTTCTCGCAAGCACAGTCATTCTTGGGTCCATGTCTCATGGGACTCATCATCATATTTTACTGTATCAGACTCAAGAATCCCTCAAAATGGAGGGCCAGGTCCCCATATGTATGTTACCCAGGAACAAGGTAGCATAGTTGTACCTTATGCCGTTGCCTCCTACAACTCACAGGTCTATGAGGGAGGCATTTGAACCTGCCTCTACGCGGGCATTGTATTCTACAGCCAACGTCTTTTATGACTGTCATTTCACTGCCAAGCACTTCATCTTGGCTCACAACCAGAGTTTTTCTTTTTGGAAACTAAACTCTTGCAGTCATAGCCCTTATCTAACATCCTCTCACGAGGTGATGCGTTTGTCCCTTATGAATATGCTTGGTCGTCATCACGCGTACCTATCACATATACAGAATGTTTTTGAAAATTCTTCCTTTTGCACTGTATAAAAGTCCTCTATCAGTATAGGCTTTGCAAAGCAGATCATGCCTATCCTATTCATCTTATGCTACAATGTCAGCTTAGTCACTTGTATAGTTGTAAGCTTGGTTGCTGGAAGTTTAAGCCTCTTATTTTCTGTCTGGCTTCACCTTGTTTATACTGTGAACATGTTCATTCTCATGATTTTTAATGACCTCAGCCTGTTTTCTGCACAATTTTGTTATGTAATAATGATGCACAAAGCATGTTAAGTCAGACATGGTATTCTCATTTGAAAAAATGGTACTAAGCATTTAAAAATTCAGTAAATGATAAATCTATAATTCTGAATTAGTAATGTGTATTTAATTACCTTGTTCACAGATGTAAGGTACAACTACAGAGGAACGTGGTTTTACTGCATTCACAGGACTGGGAAGATCTTTAATTTCTCTGCACATCAGAACAGCTACATGTTCACTTGTATGACTTGTGTTCTGAAAAGCACACCACAAAATACAAGATATACAACTGGGTCAATATAGCTGAGCACTTCTTGTGAAGCAGACAGTCTTCCTGCTTGTCAAGAAATTCCATGCATTTTACTACATCTAGAGGTTCATCACTGAGTTCACAATGACCCTACCACTACATCCTATCCTAAGTCACTTGAATCAAGTCAACCTCATGCCATATTTACAAGGAGCAGACATTATATCATGAAACTAATACCATAACATTTTATGTTATGGTTAAGAACTTTACAAGTTATCTCCTTCAAAGTAGCTCCCTTGGGAACCTACATAGCACTGCACAGTTACCACATTTTTCAAAACAGTACTTATGTTCTTTCCCCCAAAATTAAGATAGAAAAGTCTCTGCTCTCTTACATTCATATTACAGGTAAAAGGTAAGGTAAAGTTGTCCCTGTGCTTAACTAATTAAGCATTATGCCATGAAGACGTATGGGGGAGTGGATGTATAGACCCACATTTTTCTTGACCTCTGTGCTAGTTGGAGGTGGGTTCATTCACATTAAAGACATATATAATAGCAAAAGATTTCTGATGTTACACCCTTTAACTCCAAACAGTGGTATTTCTTACACATAAGCTTAAATAAACAAAAATTCCTTCTTATAACTCTGCTTATGTTGGCAATCAACTGTGATTTAATTCCAAACAGTGGTATTTCTTACACGTAAGCTTAAATAAACAAAAATTCCTTCTTATAACTCTGCTTATGTTGGCAATCAACTGTGAAGCAACACAAAATTACCTTCCTAGGTGTGTTACCTCAGAACTGAGAGAAAGAATATAACATTCTTGTGAACTTCTCAAAATGTACAAGTCACACTGAGTTAGTGATGTGATTCCCAGCAACAGTTTCAAAAGGTCACAGTGAAGGAGTAAATAGAAAATGCATTATCATAACTCTATAAAGGATTAAATATGAGCTAATCCTAAGGCTGATAGGCACACCCTATGACAGATTCTTAATCCAACTGGCCTAACAATTCCACGTGTATTGCAAACCCTCAGAAACCAATATTATACAACACTTTATAAAGGGCTCATCCACTTCCTCCCAATCTTACAGATAGTAAAGCAAATTTATAACATTACCTGATGGAGAACAATATAGGACTTCGTCACAGCCCGGTAGAAGCAATATGCGCACTGGTACAAACAATGTCCATGCTCTGTCTGCATGTGTTCCAGCACACCTGCTAAAGATGTCTGGATGGCACAACAATAAGCACACTGCTGCCAATCAGACATCTTTGCTGCAGGTGGTCTTCCTTTCTTCTTCTCTGATGCTGATCGCTGTCCCAGCTGATTCTCATGCTCATTATAATGTTTAGTGTAATTTTCCACATTGTCTGTTGTATAGGAGCACAACCTTGCCATGCATTTGTACAGATGTCGCAGTTTCACAGGTTTAATCATCTCCTGGTACACTGATGGCACTTTTGAAGCTTTTGCATATGAAGGTGCCACAGCTGACTTGTGGGGAAGTTTACTTTTTGAGACTACTGTTGACAGAACTGTGTTACTAGCTGCTGTAAAGGGAACTGGGGGAGGAGCCAAGCCAGGAGTACCTTTCTGTACTATGCTAGGAACTGTAACCTTAACTTCTAATCTTTTCTTAACTGAGACTGAAGATATTGGGGTCTTCCCTACAGATGATGTAGTGTTTGTAGTCATGGTCAAAGACGGTGCTGTTTTCATATTTACCATTACAGGGGCCTGAGATTTGGAAGTTAACACCACAGGTGACTTCGCTGTAACTTGGTTATCCTTAATTTCTAAACGGACAAAGGTTCCTTTTGGCAGTATGTTTGGTAAAACCTGATTGCACCATATCCCTCCTCTTATCATTCCACCTGAAAGCTTCTCTTTAGCAACAGTTACTTTAGAGCTTGTTGGTCTTGTAATCTGAGCAAGACCCATAAGTGAATGAGGGATGTTTGTTGCTACACTGGGCTTAGAGGCAATGTCAGGAGATTTGAAGCTGGCTAATTTCACTGGCGACAACTGTACATTGTTAAGCTTCATGGGAGAAAGTTGTTGCAATGATGGAAGTATTGTAATAGTTGATGACTTTGACAGTGGAGTTAGTGGAAACATGTGCATTGTGCCATGAGGTCCTGGAGTCTTTCCTCTCAACACTGAAATTGGCAGTGGAGATGACGATGTTAACAGCTGTACATCTGGTGAAGAAGTTCGCAGAGCACCTGTGGAAGGACCTGGAGCAGTAGTCATGAATGGTATAGAATTCTCAATTACAGATGCAGACATGACACCTGTTGAGGAAACAGCATTAGATGAACTAGGGATGGAATATATGCCGGCTGGGGAAGATGTTACATCACTGTCATCACCAGGGTCCAACTTCTCTAAGGATTTTGAAGCATTCTGAGGATCTTCAACTGCCCTGAGAATCTCATTCACCTGAAATTGGAACAATTATATATGTCAGTTGAATAATTAAAAAACTGGAATTATAAACATAAACTTCTAGACAGAAAAATAAGTGGTCTGATCTTAATACAAAATATAAGCCGTGTACAGAGTGGGGCACAAAAACTTCTGTTTTTTGAAGGCGAATAAAAGAAAAATTATTGCTGATAGACAAAATTTATGTTTAGCTAATGAAAGAACATACTTTAAAGTTTTAAATCATGTAGTTTTAAACAAAATATCTTGAAAGTGGTGGCCACTGTTCTCTATGCACTGATGCAACTGCTTTCTGAAGTTCCCCCCTGCACGTTCCAACATGTGCTCCGGAATTTGGGCTACTTCCTGCCGAATAACATTCTTCAGCTGAAGCAGGTTTGTGGGGCGATGTTTAAAAACCTCTGCCTTGAGGTATCCCCGCAAAAAAAAATCACAGGGCGTTAGATCAGGTGAGTGCGCTGCTTGTTGACTGTCACCTCAAAGGGAGAGGAGCCGTCCAGGGAACCTTGTCCTCAAAACTGTCATCGAAGTTTGGGCTGTGTGGGCCATGGCACCATCCTGTTGGAACCAGACATTTCCTAGATGCATTTCTTCAAGAGCTGGTTCGAAAAAGATTTTTAATCATGTCCACATACCGCTGTGAATTGACAGTAACTGCATGACTGTCTTCTTCAAAAAAATAAGGGCCAATAACTCCAACTCTCGACAACGCACACCATACTGTCACCTTATCACTGTGAAGTGGCCTCTCATGGAGCTCTCTGGGATTGTTACCACTCCAACAGCGCATATTCTGCTTGTTGACATATCCGGATAGGTGAAAATGTGCCTCATCACTAAAGAAAACAAGTGTGTCAGGGGGTAAAGTTTCCAATAACATTTTGCACGCCGTTATTCGGTTCTGGAAATCACGTGATGACAATTCTTGCACAACAACCATCTTATAGGGATGGAAATTAAGATGTTCGTGAAGAATTCGGCGCATTGAACAACTGGATATGTCTAGGGCGACTGCATGTTTGCGAGCGGAGCATCTTAGAGATCTCAAAATCAACTGTCGAACTGCCTCCACATTTTCTGGCGTCGTAACAGTCCGTTGTCGTCCTGATGAATTTTTCACCACACTCCCGGTTGTCCTAAAGTTCTCTAGCCACAAAACAATCGATTTCCCATCGGGAACTTGACCTCTGGGCTTAATTCCGAAGTGAGTACTGAACGCACGCTGCACCGCAACATAGGAATGGTTGTTTGAAAAATACGCTTCGACAGCAAACGCATGCTGCTCACTCGTCCACCTCAGGTTTCCTACTGAGGGGTATCAGACATAAACTTCAGCGACTGCTGCGTCGCTGAGCCTATCCCCACTTTTCCGCGACCTCCCTTCCCTTCACAATGCGTCTTCACAAAAAGGAAGATTCTGCGCCCCATCCTGTATAATCCCTGAATTAACATACCTTCAACACTTAAGTGTTCTAGGTGCATCTGCAAAAAGTAAGTCTGTCCAGTATTATCTGTTTGTGTGAAATGGCTCCACTTTTACAAAATAATTTTAATTTTATTATAACTTAATGAGAAATATAATTTTGTTATGGATTCAAGCTCACTGGCTACCTAGTACCTCTTAGCTCTCAGACTCATCTGGGTTGGAAGTAAGATATAACAAATCCAGATATACTAGGCATAGTGAAGTGCTATGATACTGTCACAGTGACTATAGTTGGGATTTGGATCGGTAATTGGATTTACTGAACACTTACAGAATGTAACCACAGTACACATAAAGTCTTCTCACTCTGCTATATCCTCCCCAATCATGGCCTGGTGACAGATTCAAATGTCATTTGCTTCCATGCTCACGGTCTTACTGGCCGGCAAATATCTCACAACTAACTCACTGCCTCAGTTGTTGACTCTCAGTCAGTTGGTCAGTTAAATTTCTTCCGTCTTTCACCAGCGCAGTCATTCCTGGTTTCAGTCTCCTCGAGAACCATGAACAAGATTTTTATTCTCTCAAAGACATGTGTTTCAAAATGGGGCATCCTCTTCAACAAAGGAAGGGTCAGGCTTTCTATGTAGGTACAATGTTTGTTGTACCCTTTTTTTTTATTGCTAGTGGGGTGGGTCTAAGTCCTTTGTATTGTGGCCACTTCTGGCCTATTGTACCAGCCCCAGATCATAG
>NW_019734350.1:1611024-1613892 GCF_002891405.2 Cryptotermes secundus
TGGTTCTCTTGCAAGTGTTTCTGTGCACTCTGAAAGGCAGGATGTACGAATGATAGACACACGAGAGCACATTCTTGATATTGTTCAGTGAAGTCCGCATCTGTCACTCGTAGAATTGCCTCTCGCATCGGCGTATCACATATTCAGGTGTGGCGAACTTTACATCATGAAGAGTTATTCTTACCATGATCAAATGGTACAACATCTGGAACCAGGCGACCATGCACAGCGTATGGATTTGTGCCACTGGATAAAAAGCTCATCCCGAACTGTTTAGCGTCATTTTATTCAGTGATGAGGCGTCTTTTACCCTGGATGGTGTAAATAATTTACGAAATGTGCATACGTGGTTCCATAATAATCCACATGAGATAATGGAAACGAAATTCCAAAAGAGATTTTCCGTCAATGTTTGTTTAGTACAGTTATGTAGTCTGTTTATACCAGTATGCGCAGCCAGCCATATTATGTCAGCGCTTGCCAGTCATGTGTCATGTATAGTGTTTGGAAACCCTAAGTACAATTATGACATGGCGAGTGAGTATTTTGTACTTCAATTTTATGACTTCACGTCACTCACAAGTTAGTTTGATGTTACATACATTATTAACATTACAGAATCCACATATTTCTGCCAGTTTTAATATGTATTTTGTAATCAACAAGTGTGTAACAGCGGTCAAAGTTTCACACTTCTCTGGCCATTATCTCCGTAACCGTTAAACTTTGGACATAGGTGTTTTGGGTTATATCGGCATACTTTAACATAAGGAACACCCTCCCGAAGTTTGGTCCATTCCTCCTGGGACACCCTGTATATGCGCTGTCATGGCATCCAGGTAACTATGGACAGCAGAATTAATCCTAAACTATGTAAAACCAAATGTATGTGGTACTGGAGAAGGAAAAGCTGGCATAGGAAGTATAAGACACTTACACATAATGGCAGTCAGGCCTATGACCATTCAGCTGACTGTTAACTCAACAAACTGTCCTGCTTATAACATCTCTGCATGGACTTCACAGAAAACACCATTCTTCTGTTGCTTTTTACAACTGTTGCCATGCAAACATGCTTGTCTGTGAAGCTGTTACTCAGCAATGGCTGTTGTATATTTTCTCATCTCATGGGCATCAACTAGCAATGGATCTACACGCCACACTGCTCCCTCCTTATGGCTAGCCATCCTGAACAGGCTACAGGCATACTGCCATTTCTTCTTTTCTGATGCTGTGCTTCTGACATCTGTAATCAGCTTGGCCTTCATTCCTTGTGACTCATTTCTCATGGTGATTGCTCTCCAACTGCTCCATCCTTAAGGCTGTTCCTCGCAAGCAGTTCCCGGATAAGGTCCAGGTGTACCATCATCATCTTTGTCCTTTTCCAACTTGTGTGGGCACTTCAGAGAGTAGTCGATGCTCCTACATCTCTGGCTCTTAAGCCTCTAGTAGCCTCTTCTTTCATTTGAGATGTCTTCAACACTCATTTTCTGATCACGTTAGACTCCGACTGTTCACTTCGCAATCTCCAGCACCATGGTTTATCTGAGAGTCTCATGTCTTTTTGCTTCGCAGATATAGCTCTTGTTTCAGCCCTCGGTCCCTTATGCCATTACTGAATTTCAGTTTTGTCCGTTGTCTCTTTTCGAATATTTGTCCTGTAGCAGCTCTTCATACAACTAAATTCATGTTCCACTTTTTCTGTCATCTCTTCTCGACCATTGGTCCTTTATCACCACGTCCCTTAGGCTGTGCTGAAACTGCTTAGGTCATCCGTCTGTGGATGGAAGCCAACTTCTTCTGGGACCCACCAGTCAGTGGTACCCTGTGACTAGAATCCAGTCCCCGTATCAGTCCTCCGGCATTCCCACAGCTCCCACATCGGTTTCTTCATTAGGGACTTCATGGTGCACTGCTACATTCACCATCTCAACTTTGGTTGGCTCCTCCTTCTCCAGGTAGGCCTCCATTGCTTCCTGGTGGGCTGTCGTTTCTTTTCATCATGCCTTTACTTATCTTAGCCAGGCATCCACATTTTCTTGGTTTACATCAATGTGGGTGGCAAGACAGCCTATCTGGGTTTTCAGGCTGGACATTATTTCTTCTTTCAGGTATTCCTGGCCAGCTTTCATTTCCTTTAGGCTGGTGTCCATTCTTTCTTGCCTGGCCTTAAATTTCTTCTAGCCAGACATCCATTATATCTCAATTTGATTGAATCAGTTTTATGCAATCCAACCTCACTTCTGACACTTGTTGTCATGTGATTGAGTGAATAGAGGAGGGGTTTGGATTGGATTTACTGGACACTTACAGGACATAACTACAAATGTCTCATTGAGTTAAAAACTCCAAAGGTCACTGTAATCACAACACACAGTCTTCTCAGGCTGCTTTTTTCACCAATCATAGCCTGGTGACAGATCTCAACAGTGTCCTCTGCTACTGTGCTCAGCTCTTACCAGCTGGCGACTGTCTCACAACTAAGCCAAGTCAAAGTCAAGGTTACTTTATGAATGGTGGTTTACCATGAATCAGTTTGTTTTGGGGTCAAGCTACTTGAGTCTCACGACCAGAGACATTTTTGCAACTGAACCCTTGTGGTCATAGTCCTTATATAGCACCCTCTCTGATGAGAAGATGGGTTTGCCTCTTATGAATATGCTTGGCCTTTCATCAAGTGTACGTATCCTATATACAGGGTGTCCCAGGAGGAATGGACCAAACTTCGGGAAGGTGTTCCTTATGTTAAAGTATGCCGATATAACCCAAAACACATATGTCCAAAGTTGAACGGTTATGGAGATAATGGCCAGAGAAGTGTCAAACTTTGACCGGCGTTGCACACTTGTTGATTACAAAATACATATT
>NW_019734350.1:1616203-1616643 GCF_002891405.2 Cryptotermes secundus
CAGAAAATCTCTTTTGGAATTTCGTTTCCATTATCTCATGTGGATTATTATGGAACCACGTATGCACATTTCGTAAATTATTTACACCATCCAGGGTAAAAGACGCCTCATCACTGAATAAAATGACGCTCAACAGTTCAGGATGAGCTTTTTATCCAGTGGCACAAATCCATACGCTGTGCATGGTCGCCTGGTTCCAGATGTTGTACCATTTGATCATGGTAAGAATAACTCTTCATGATGTAAAGTTCGCCACACCTGAATACATGATACGCCGATGCGAGACGCGATTCTACAAGTGAAAGACGCGGACTTCACTGAACAATATCAAGAATGTGCTCTCGTGTGTCTATCATTCGTACATCCTGCCTTTCAGAGTGCACAGAAACACTTGCAAGAGAACCAGTATCACGCAATGTCTGGTGAATTCGCGTAAATAC
>NW_019734350.1:1616872-1660231 GCF_002891405.2 Cryptotermes secundus
TGTGACTCACGGCACTCAAGGACAAACAGATAAGGGTCTCAGCTGACAGGTACGTATAGTGCGTGGACCTGCAAGAAGACCACACTTTTCTCGGGCCATTATCTCCGTAACTGTTCAACTTTGGACATAGGTGTTTTGGGTTATATCGGCATACTTTAACATAAGGAACACCCTCCTGAAGTTTGGTCCATTCCTCCTGGGACACCCTGTATAGCATGTTATTGAAAAGTCTTCCTTTTGCACTATGTACTACTCCTCTTTCAGTACAGACTTTGCACAGCATATCATGCATATCTTACATATTTTTTGCTACAACAGCAGCTTAGTCATTTGAATGGTTGTAAGCTTCACCTCTGGCAAGTTCAAGCCTATTTTATTTTCTGTCTGGGTTCACTTTGTCCTATACTGCGAACATGTTCATTATCATGATTTTGTATGACTTCTGCTTGTTGCCTGCACAATTTTGTTATATAATCTTATACTTATGAAAGGCTGAAAGCTGTGTGCAAATTGCAGACTGGTGTTTCCAACTGTTGTGCAAACATGCTTGCATGTGAAGGCCGCTGTGTATTTACTAATCCCGCGGTCATTGCCTAGCAATGGGTACATATCACAATATGTACTAGCTCTGGACATACCAGTGCAATGGCCAAAGAGTCAGCAACTGGGATGTGATGGTATGACTAAAACTCCTCCATCTCAAGGTGGGCAGGGGCCAGTGGAAGGCTCTTGTCAAAGAGTAATAAACTTTTTGAGTTCCACAGAAAGCAAGAACTTTTGGGATAGCAAGTATCGGCTGCAAAAGGGCTCTACACCATGGAGGCAATCTTATTTATACAATTGTTCCATTTAGTGGATGTGAACCACAACTTTAAAAGAAGGCCAAACCAATCATTTGTTTAAGCTCTACACCATGGAGGCAATCTTATTTATACAATTGTTCCATTTAGTGGATGTGAACCACAACTTTAAAAGAAGGCCAAACCAATCATTTGTTTAAGCTCTACACCATGGAGGCAATCTTATTTATACAATTGTTCCATTTAGTGGATGTGAACCACAACTTTAAAAGAAGGCCAAACCAATCATTTGTTTAAAACAAATTATGTAGATACTATGAAAAGAATTTTATGGTGAGATTATTTTATATAACACACTCGTTTAGAGAGATAGAGCTTAAGGGAAATGGATTAGCAGAGTATGTTAGTGCCAGAATACACTTCAAATTTTTTCCTATTTTGAACTTATGTCTGTGAATGTCAACAGAGCACTCCAAATCTTTCACAAAACTTGTCAAATCATATCATATCATATCAAATCAAATAACACAAGGAACATCAGTTACTCTAAAAATCATCTACTTTGAATGTGGGTTAAAAATATTCTTCAGTCTTCAACGAGCCCCACTCAAGTTTTGAGCAGTGAACTGCAGAAGTGTACAATTCCATTAAGCAGCATTAAGAAATGTGTTTCAAAGAATTGTAGCAGATTTCAGTCAACTAGTCCCGCTCAAGCCTTGTAGTGAACAATATACACCGTTGAACATGATGTCCTAATAAATTTCACTAAGTTCAGTCAATTAGTCCCACTCAGTAAGTGATGAACAGTGAAACTAGATAACATGGGTAACTGCAACAGCAGTGCTGAATAACAATGAGTACCAATTTCTGTAACCATAAGCATTAAGTTTTAAACACCCAAAACATAATGGCCACTATCAAAGATTAACTCCTAACAGATGCCAAAAATATAAATCATAATGAACAGTACATACACTAGTGACAACAGTATTATAAAACATTTATAAACACAATTTTTTGAGTAGATTTTAGGGTTCTGGAGATGGTGGATGACACATGGAATTACTGGGTTTTTGGACTTTTCCATCGTCCAGAATTCTAGATAACAGAGGACATAACGTTTCGAAACTGGATCTGTTTCCATCTTCAGGTGAGAAAGAAGACACATACTCAGTTGGGCCCCCTAGAAAGAGCTAATCTCAATCACTGGACCCAGGAAATACTAAACTCTTGTATAACTCACAGCAAAAATCTGAGAAGTATCAAATGAAACTTACATCCTCTGTCCCCATAGCATCTGGATTCAGACTGACAACACTCTCTATCTTCAGAAATGGACCACTATCTTCTTCATTATCATTCACTTCCTCTACAGGCACTTCTCTAATCAACTGGTTAATTTCTGCAACAAAATACTTCATCTTGGTCACTCATGGACCATAAATATATACCCACATAATTATACTGTTCATATTTAATTACAAAGTTCCTTCTTATGAGAATGCCATATGACTGACATATTTCTGAGTTGGGCTAATCCTGCTATATGCACCAGTTCTTACAAACAGTAAAAGTAAAGGTATCCCTGTAACAGGCAGTGGACGCCCATAAGGCTGTGAGATGTTGAAGTTCCCACATTCTCTAGACAATTGGCTCATAGATGGCAAAGTTGTCAGACCTACATGGCGGCCGCCCAAGAATATTCCTGGTTACAATATTATATTTAAGCATCCTGTTACACTCTACACGATAAATGATACAAACTCCGTCCTAAGTGCAAACAATATATATTATATGTCTTTGATCTTGTTCTTTCTACACTACATGTTTCGGCCTCTATCGGCCATCATCAGGTGTATACTCTTAACGTTGCTGCTACACTGAACCCAGTCTAAAACTTAACATTTAAAAACACAATGTCACATTCTTCGTATTATCAACATCTAATCGTTGATATGTGTCTGGTATGTAGATTATGTTGCACACGTCAAACCCGATATTCTTGTAGTAGCACTCTAAAAATCTTTAGTTATGATGTTTTTAAAACCTTTTAAAATTTTCTCTAAATTTAAAATTTAAAATTCTTAGGGTTACTCGCCCTATGTCTAAGTGCTGGAGCGGCTAGTTCTTGTTTTCACACTGTACAGGCGTATTAAATTTTAAATTTAAAATTTAGAGAAAATTTTAAAAGGTTTTAAAAACATCATAACTAACATAACTAAAGATTTTTAGAGTGCTACTACATGAATATCGGGTTTGACGTGTGCAACATAATCTACATACCAGACACATATCAACGATTAGATGTTGATAATACGAAGAATGTGACATTGTGTTTTTAAATGTTAAGTTTTAGACTGGGTTCAGTGTAGCAGCAACGTTAAGAGTATACACCTGATGATGGCCGATAGAGGCCGAAACATGTAGTGTAGAAAGAACAAGATCAAAGACATATAATATATATTGTTTGCACTTACGACGGAGTTTGTATCATTTATAATATTCCTGGTATTCATTTCTGTTAGAGGCTGAGTGGGTCCCAGGGGCACAGTGCGGCTAGAAGGATTAGGTCAACTGAAAAAATCCAATGATTTCATCGGGACTTGAACCTGCGACCTTCCAGCTTGTAGCATAGTGCCTCAACCAACTACGCTACCACGTGTCCCTCTCTTACAAGCAGCAATAAAATAAATTCAGTTTAATACATTCCAATTATATTTAGAGTACAACTCAACACTATGAAGGATTCAGAATTAAATTCTCAAACCCTGGACTAAACGATTTTACAAATACAAAGTAATCATCTACCTTAACTTTAATAATGGTATTAATAAACATCAAAGACATTAGAAAAGTTCTTATGTGAATTCGATTTGCAAGATCTAATGTGAATACTGTTTCCAAGACTAACCCATATCATCTTCATGAAAGGCCTGTTCCTGGACATCTGCTGTAACAGGATCTTCCATTGGTTTTGGGATGGAAAGAAGGTCTCCACTTAATCTGCGGAGGCGGATGAACTTCCTAGGTTCAGGGGCCTCAGTCCCTCCTTCAGTACTGTTAGAGTTCTCCCCTCCTATCAGAGAAGTATTCTTTTTTGACACTTCTCGTTCAACAGACACATTTTCTACTGGCATTCCTTCAACTCCCACAGATGTTTTTTCTGGTGACATGTCCTCTACTTCAACAGAAATCTGTTCTGTTAAAATTTCAATATCACTCTCAGATACATTTTCTGCTGACACCTCCCCTTCTCCAAAAGAAGTTTCTTGTGATGATAATTCTGAAATATCCTGTTCATTACTATTCATTGCACTAGGAGTTGACAGGTCATGTGGTGAAGCAACAAGGTGAAATTTTATGAGATGATGCAAAGCATGCGACAATTTGACATGCTGATCTCTTTTTGCATGGTTATTACATGCTTGACATGACCCATCCCAACGACTAACTTTATGAGTATTCTCAATGTGACTTGCAAAGGACATGCGATCTGTTGATGCGAAGATGCATCCGCGGATGCAACATGAATAGAGCAGCCTGTCACTGAAGCGCCGTGCCTCCAAAGGACCAACACGTATTGATGAGAATGATCCTTCATCCCCCACTGCACTATCCCCTCTAAGCACATGCTTTTCCTTGGCCCCAAGGGAAATCAGTGGTGGTGGTTTACCAATTACACTTGAAGATTTCTTGTTGGCAATGGTTTCCAAACCGTCTGTTTCTCTGGACTTCATCTCACCATCTGTACTTGAAGGACCAACGTGAAGTTCTTTAGCAATCGTGCTGCTGCTAGCTTCTGGGATATCCATCTCAATCATACGATCACCCATATCTGAGGGTTCTGTTTTAGGAACAACTTTCGAAGCAAGGCGCTCAATAATGTCAAACATCCTACTTGCTGATTTCCTTGGACTAACATCCTTCAAAACAGAAAGTGTCTCATTCAAAAGAGTATCTGGGCTCTGAGTTTCTGATTCCACTATGTCATCATTATCTTCACCCTCAAATACAAAGCTAATATCAGAAGAAGACTCATCAACAGTTTCAATATCTACATCATCTTCATTCTTACTGAAAGAACGAGTTATTCTCCGTGCAATTGTATCACCTGTGCCAGGTTTATTGTGCCTTCCACTTCTGCTTCCATTTGGAGATTCTATCATTTTTTGACCAATGCCAGTAGACTGTTTGTCATCAGTTGTCTCTTTTTCAGCTCTCAACAAGTTCTGAACTGCCTGTGCAGCTTCAATAGCTCGTTTCTCATCTATCAGTGTTGATACATCTGTCAGCTTCTCGGCCTCAGATTTACCCTCTTTGCTCTCAGATTCTTTACTGTTTATCAGGGAATCCACCCTCTCATTTCTTTCTCCCAATGTGGTATCAACTGTTTTGCTCTTCAAACCTGTTTTTAGTTTATCAGATAATTGATCTAATATTGACCTACGATTTGACTGAAGGAATTCCGGGTGAGTGTCCTTAAGATTTTGGGCTATTTCTTGCATTTTCTTCAACCTTTCCTTCTGAATAACAGAATTCTCTTCTTCCAAATCATCAGAGCATACAAATGCTTTAAGGTCAACCTCCTTTGCAACTTCTTCAGTTTCTGATATGGTAGTGGTTGAATTTCCAATATCATTTTTTCTAGTTTCATCAGTTTTTTGTTTCAATTGCATATCCTCTACTGCTTCAATTGACGATTGAGCATTATCATCCCTTGCATCCATGTCAGAATCAAATGCAGACAGTTGTTGAGAATTATGAGGTTCTTCACATACTGCAGTTACTTCAGGTTTTCCAGATAGCATACAAGAATCATTAACAGGGTTCTCAGCACGTGTTTCACAAAGAGATTCTGATGGCTCAATTTCAGATTTTTGTTCATTCTCCATATTGACTCCATAAACTGCTTCACAAGGTTTGGAAGTCATATCACTATTTGCCCCTGGTTTCTGATCTGTTACATTAATTCCTGTCACAGTGGAGCCTAACAGTTCTTCTTCTGGAGTCATTTCAGTTATTACTGGTGACACAACATTACACACTTCCTCACCATTCCTACTTTCAGCATCAAATGACATGTTATCAGGTTCATTATCACTTGATTCCTTTGCACCTTCATCTGTACACACATGTTTTGACTCACTTTCTACAGTATCATTTGGAGTTATCTTTGACATGTTAATACATATTGACTTGGCATTGCTTTCTGAAGGATGCCTCAAAGAAATGTGCTTTTCAGTGTTTTGCTTTAACAACTGAACAAAATTACATGATGAACACAAATAGCCAAACACAAACTTAGCTTCGTTAGGTGGCCCTGGGGTTAAAACAGTAGCCTGAACACTTTCAACTCCTTTGAGTTCTGGATGATGATAATAAAAATGCCCCTTAACAGAATGTCTTGTTGATGCTTCATAGGAGCATTTTCCACACCGAAATCTATATTCACCAGTATGAGAACTAAGATGCTCATAGAAATTAAGAGCAAATGCTGCAGTATGATCACATATTCGACATATGAATTTACCTGCTTGTTTCTTTTTCTTCTTTCCACATTCTGTACTACCTATGTCTTCTTTATAATCACTTTCTAAGGCTTCAGAAATTGCTCGAGAAGCCTCATCCACAGGGAGTCGTGAAATGAGGACTTCTGACTCAGGATGGTAATTTTTATAATGAGGTACTATATTTTTACACTGCACCAAACAAAGTTTACAGGCATACTTAGCACTTCCATCCAATACATAACTTTGATCGAGAACTGTGGGCGACTTATCCTTACTGTCCAAATCGTTTTCTAAATCCAAACAAGCCAGTCTCTCATCTGATTTGCCTGCACAAATGTTGCTCATTTCTAAAATATCATTCATTTGAAGCATTCTGTTATCCTCTGTCTCACTGATTTGTTTCAGTTCAATATTCTGATCTAATTTATCATTACTTGCTGTTACAATTTGTTTAGTGCTTACTACTTTGTCTTCCTCTTCCTTTCCTTCATTTATGGACACATCACTTCCAACCTTATCTGTGCTGCTACTTTCATCAGTAACTTCTGTACAGTTAACTGCTTTATTAAGAGTATTTACTTCTTTCTCACAAGCAACACTAGCAGTAACATCGCTTGCTCCAACTTCTGACTTAAGCTTAATACCACTTTTCTTCTTTGTATAATTAATAATACCTAATTGCCACTTTTTCTTTTTCTTCATTCTTTTCTGTATTCCAAATTTTCTCACCAGGTTCAACATAACTCGCGAGTTTCTTTTCTTACCAACACTGGGAGCTCTAGTACTTTCTGTCTCAACATCAGACTTAGCAACAGGTACACCAATGTCAGTTGTGGCTGCCTTTGAAATACTAGCATCATCTATTTTAACAACGTTTTCTTTCTCCTTCACTTCAACATTTACTGCTTCTGCAATTGTTTCTTGCATAGAAGTCTCTCCTCTACCTGATTCAGAAAGTTTCTCTTCTGAGTTTGTGTTGTTCTCTGTTACATCTACTCTTCTGAAACCTTCGTCTTTAGTGAGCCTATTAATGATGTCATCAATTTTCTTTCCAAGGAATTTCGACCTTTTATTATTGCATTTCCTTCGAAATGTGAAACCAATGGGAGAAAATGTATTTTCCGAGTTTGTCTGATGAGATACAGTGCTTGCTATAGATGAGTGATCTGATACAATACTCTCAACATCAGTGGAGAATTCATCATTCCTATCTACCTTTGTCTGTTTCTTTCTTCCTCTTTTAGTAGGACGACCACGACCCCTTCTTTGATAAGCATGTCTGACTTTTGCTCTTGACTTTCGCGCTGCTTTAAATTTGGATCTAACATTGTTCACAGGAGTTGTAGTAGTATCTTCCACTAATGATTCATCAGAAGAACTATCCTCAAAATACCTTGTTCGTGGTTTTGAAGATGTGAGATTCAGCTTTGAGATATCAGCTTTTTCAAGTATTACTCTTGGAAGACGTGCTCGTCTTCCACGTTCTGAATTTGATTCATCAGTGGGATATAATTTTGATCGTGGTCTGCCACGATGTGAATAACACTGCTCTCGTGGTTTATCATACGAATCTACATCTTCTTTCTCTCCTAAACTTTTCTTCTTCTTATCTGCATTACTGACAGTCGCTTCTTCAGCTGAGTCTTCACTTTCTTCTATCACATAACCTTTCCACCTGGACTTTTCATATCTCTTACAAGGTTTTGTAACAGGGGACCCAGACCTGTCCCCAGTGTCATCAATAAGACTGCCATCTTTGTTCTTTGCCCTGCTGTTTGTCCTACTTTCATCCAATTCATTGGATGCATCACCACATCCTGTCCCAACCCCATATTCTCTTTCTTCATCTTTCATTTTTATTTTCCCTTTTTGTTTCTTATCCACTTTTTGTTCTCTTCCTTTCCTGTCAAATTCTTCTTCTCTTGCCACCTTCTTTGATCGCCTCTTACAAATAACTGATGATCCATCTGATTCTTCTGGTGTGGTATATACTTCATCTTCTGTTATTTTAACAGTGGATTTAGAGATTTCTTCAACTGTCATTCCAGGGGGGCTTTCCTTAAGCAAACGGCACATCCGATGACCTGTTGCTGTTACAACTCCTTCACAAATAAACATCTCTCGGATGTCTTCTTGCAGAAGCTCAAGAGCAGAACGTCTCTTTGAATACCTTCTTGTTGGCTTCACCTCATCACTTGAAGTACTTTGTTTTTCCTCTCTTGATTTACCATCATCTATTTTATTGCTGTCATCCTCTTCCTCCTCCTCAACCTCACCCTTACTCTTTCTAATACTTAATGGTTTGTCAACCTCAGCAGCTCCAGTCTTCGACTTAGAAGCGAGAGTTTCACTATCTGTACTCTGATCATCATCAGACAAAATTAATCTTCGATATTTTGGCTTCTTATTTCGTTCCACAGACATTTCTACCTTCTTCACAACCGCTCCTTCCTCTCCAGTTTTTTGGTCCTCCTGATTCAAGTCCACATTTTTCTCATTCTTCTTGGAAGACTCAAAATCATTTTCATCAGATCCTGAATCTGAGTCTGATTCCAGAATTCTCTTTATCTTTCTCAATTTTTTCCCCTTTAAGCTTTCGCCAAGTTTCTCCAACAATCTGGCCTGCTCAATAAATTTTTTACCTTCTCCACACTCGAAAGATTTTCTTATCAGTGCCTCAATCCATTCTTGTGTAACTTCCTCCTTGGATCTAGACTCTGAATTTGTTTTCTCAGCTTCCATATCACAACTCTTTTCTGCAGGTGCATTCTCATGGTTTGTAGAAACAATACAATTGTCATTACCTTTGTCACCACCAACTGCATCAGTACTGGGTACATCATCTGAAGAATCACTTCTCAGGCTTGACTGTATTGTTTCAGTTCGCGTCACTGGCATCTTATCAGTGGAGTTTGTTACTTCGGCTTTTTCTTTGGTGTCGCCTATAAAACTTGAGGATTCCAATGTTGGTGGAGGCGATTTTGCCTTCTGGGGTGAGGGTGATTTTGCTTTTGGAGGTGAAGGAGGGCGTTTTATTTTTGGTATTCTGAACTTCTGGAAACCATAACCTTTCCCTGTCTTTGGGACAGCCGCAATGTCATACAAACTATTTAAAGGAGAAACAAGTTCTGTTTCCTTTGGCTTGTTAGGCTCAGGCGAACTTCTTCTTCTATTAAAACTATTAAGTTCAAATTTCCTGGCATCAGAATCTCTTCTCCTCTCATTAGAACCACACTTCTCTGTTCTTTGTTCAAGAACTGAACCATAATTTGAACTCCCTGAACTGGAAGAAATCTTCTTACTTTCCCTATTACTTCTAGAGTTACAATCTCCTTTTTCGGGTTCTTCTATGCTTTTTCTTCTAGGATCTCTTTCAGAAAGTGTGTTTCCACTTCTACTCTCCATGGTCTGGGCACGACAAACAGTTCCACTTATTCCTGAACCACGGACACTGGCAACTGACGTTGTACCCTGAGGTGACACTGGTGAACAGTGTCCACTAAACTGAGGATTAGACAGCCTAGGGTCACCAACTGGAACTTTACTAACACCATGAGAAATGTTCCCATGATGCTGAGCTGCTTGTCCAACAGATCTTGCAGATGAGGGATAATTTGCTGAAGATCCACTTCTGAAACAACCTTGTGTGGAAGATGGTGACTGCCAAGATGGATGTTGCTGCCGATTACCAGAAAAATGGTCATGCATTGGATTGATTTGCCCTGGAAATTGACTAAATTCATTTTGAGAGGAATGAGGCGAACAATGGAATCTGCTACTGTTAGGCCCATGCTGGGTGTAACTGTCCCCAGGACGCATAAAACTTTCATCAGCTACCCTTGGGGAATTGTGTGATAAAGCTCCGTAAGATGTCCCTACCCATCTTGTAGCTGTCTGTAAATGTGGTGTCTGGTTTGAGTGGAATTTTGTATGTGGATTTTGATGATAAGCACTGGAAACCGGTCTCATGTACTGATCATGTGGAGGGTGTGGTAAAATCCCACTTCGGTAATTATCATGATGTGAATAACTAGAAACATTCACTCGTGGATCATGAATATTAGAGAGAGGGACTTGGTTGTCTCTCGAATATCTAGGATCATGACTTACATTACGGGGAAGTACCCTTGGATCATGTGGCATATTAGGTGTTGGTAAAAGTGGTCTGCGATCTTCAGGTCTTGGAATGCCAAAAGAACTATATGATGTAGAATTCCTTCCAATCCCAATGTGTGATTCTACTTGTGATCCATAGTGTGAACTGTGAAGAGGTGACATAAAGCCAGATTGATTGTATTCCTTGGGTGAAGACATAGGAGAGAGGAAATCTGCAGGCTGCTGCCACACTGGTTTCACTGCAGTAGGACTATTCATATGAACAGTTTCAAGTATTTCTTTTGTGTTTGGAGGAGGAGAAGGAAGGTTGCGGAGATTATCCTCCACAATCTTTTGCAGTTCTTCTTTACTCAAACTTGACAAAATACCAGTGCCTTCCTTCTTAGTAGGGCCTTCCAACTTATCATTAAGTGGTAAGTCTCTATTAATGTAACTGAGATTACCATAATTTGATTCAACATCAGTACTAAGCCTGACACGTGGATCATTTTTGTCTCCTGCAGGAGGATGCACGTCCTCCCATGGAGAATTCTGACTACTTTCCTCTCCATGGGGACTGAAGCTTGCACGTCTCCTTGGGTCTGTTGGTCTCCTATCCTTAATAGATTTTGTTAATGCATCTTTAAAAATTCCAAAATCATTTCTATTGTCACCCTTTTCTGCAACATGACTTCCAGTGTTACATCTGTTCTGACTGATGTCACTTGCTTTTTCATCATTTGCTTTTAAGGCACTTCCCATTACAGAATCTGACTTGCTTGAAGCCTGTAGACGATTAATTAGTGACTTGTCTTTTTTTACCTCAGAGTTTGGTTTGATCATATCCAGTATATTTCTAACAGGAGACTTTAATTTATCATCTTTTTGTACCAAGCTCCTTAAGGCACCTCCTTTACTAACACCAACTCTATGTACTTGCTGTATCTCTTGCTCCAACTTTGCCCTTAGGCTCATATGCGGCGATTCCTCCTTTTTTTCTGGTTCTGATTCACTCCTGTTTGTGTCTTCCAGAAGCTCTTCAATGTCAGCATCAGACAAAGGCTTAGATCCTGCTGCTGGTGGATGTTTAAGAACATTGTATAAAGTTGGAAGTTTGGGAAGAGATTTCTTATTTGGTGAAGAGCAAGACTGCATACCACCATTTGTAGCAAATGCCTGCTGGCTGAGAGAACCTGATGGTGAAGGGAGACTGGTAGGTACCCTACTGAGACATGTTTGGTTGATTGAAGGTTTATTTGGAACTGTGCTCCCATGCTGTTCACCATCAGAAGGCCACAAGGATCGAACTGGTGGTTTATAATCCCTCCACCCTGTATGTGACCCATCAAGTTCAGACCTAGAACCGTCTCCATAACCCCAAAGCTCATCACCAGACTGTGGTTCTTCACTTGCTGATATGTCCTTTACAGGTTTTGCCCTCCTGCTGTTGCTCTCCTCAGGGTCCCTCATAACTCTATTGTGTGGGTATGCTGGCTTTGGAGTCCCCTTCTCATAATCCTGCTTCTCCCATGGTGGGTCTGTCTGATACTGCCATTCCATTGATGGGGAACTTAAACGACCATCTGGTTTCTTAGCAGATTCTGTAGACAATGATGTCTGTTGTTCCATTAGTTTTTTAAGTCTTTCTCGACTCTGTTCAAGAACATCCAATGCCTTGTTCTTTTTCTCTGAAGAAGGCATATTAGGCACACAACTACCTGTAGTTGTATGCACATCTTCAATGTCATCAGGGCCACTGTTACTGTCAGGACAAGAGGTAGCAGACGAAACACTTTTACCACTTGTACGAGCAGCAGCCATTTTCAGTGTTTTCATTATATCTGTTACAGAACTGTCATCTGTTGATGATGTAACAACTTGCTGCTCACTGAAAAAGAAAGAAGTAACAGTTACATGATGTTGACACTTAAGATTCTTACATAAATGAATAAAAAATTCCACATACTTTCCATCACCAGAACTGGCAGGATTTGCCTTCTCCTGAGCATTACCAGTGGTCCTTTTCTCTTCTGCTGGTTTCACACTTGCATGCTTAGCTTGTGCACTTGTACCCTGTGAAAACATTTTGATGTGTTATATAATGAAAGCAGATTACATAACTGTATTTTCATGCAGTACATGAGGTTTATTAAAAGCATTTCAGGATCAAGAAAAGTTCCAAAGGGACTCCTGTGCACAAAACCAACCTTTTCTACTTTTTCATGCAACTTCTGAAGGACATCCTCACATCGTTTCAGTGTTGCTATGTTCAACCTATAAAGAGAATAATGTTACAACAATGTTACATAACATCATAAAATATCGTACTTCATGAACAATATTCATGTTTAAGGAAATGGCATACTTTTTCTTTGTGTTTGAAAGGATACAACGTAAGCTCTTCATCTTAAGAAGCTGTGCCTCCCGTGACTTATCACTAGACCGTTCTAATCTTTGAATCATCATCTCTAAGAATGGAATGTACTTCTGCATCTCCTGGAATTTCTGTTCATAATTTTCTTGCTGAAGATCTTTTTGATTATGAACTCCTTCTAGAAAAGTGTACATTTAAACATTAGTAATCAAAAAATAAAACATACCTATGAATATGACTGTTATACTAGCACATTTAACTCATATCAGAACAGCAAAATGCACACATAACTATTCAGGAGCACACTGCGTGTTTAAAGCTACATCATGGCATAAATGTAACAATTTACTGATTATGTAACATTTATGGAAATTTTTAAAAATTATGGGAACTTAATACAGAAGTATTCTTACCCTTTTCTATTTCCTTCTTGTTTGTTGCCATCTTTATTTTTCACTTCTCTTTTATCAATCTGAAATGTTAACACTGAAATGATTAACGTTACAAAAGTGAGCCAAAAGAGTAATAATATACACTGACAAAAGTAATGATCTTTCTTTTTATCACATTCTAACTATATACTGCATGACTCATTCACCACTGCAACTCTCTCGCTCTCGAAGTCTCATAAGCACAAGAGCTATGATACTGTGCAGTTTCAGGTTACCACAGCAATGAATTGTCAAGTGTTAACATCTAGCATGCATGGAAGTTATGGAGTAGGTCACAAGCAAGCAGGCAACTGTTTCAGTGTATTGTTATTTATTCTGGGAGTAGTGATGATAATCTGACATGGATATGTGAACTGTAGTATACTCTGACTGTGTTATTCAAGGGAGATGGTGTTAAACATCAGCCTCAACACATCATGCATTACCTTGTAGGACTGGAAAGGAACATGCAAGAGAGAATGGAAAGTCGGTTATATAACAAATGTAGAGACTTCCTGCTAGATTCTCAGCAAATGTTGCACTAGTATAATATATAAAATGTTTAACAAAATCAAACATCCATGTTCATGACAAAAGTAAAACAAACTAAAAAACCCAAACCTATAATCAACAAAATATTATCTGACAGCAATTTATGAAATATATCACCATCTACAAAAATGGTTAACAAATTACAACTTTATTTTTCCTGTCAACATGAAAAATGTATCCATTACGAAAATTACCTATTAGTTTCATCTTGTACAGTCATCTATCCAATAACAGGGCCAAAATTACGATAGCATTGACAAAATTCAGAACAAATTTCTGTGAAATCTGTCACACTGTGCTGATCCAGGGTTAGGCTGTTTCATTATTTACAGGCATAAACGAACGTTCATCTATAATTTTCCAAGCACTCTGGAAGATTCTGATTAAACCCAACACTATATACAAAATGTTTGTTGTATGAGTAGTACTGTGAGTGGGTTTCACTAACATTCATTTTTTCCAAGTTCATTTACAGTGTGCAGTATTTTGTGAGAGGGATACATTCCGAAGCCTAGCATAATTCAAGACAAGTTTTCTCATGGGAATAAATGTAAAGTAAGGGGGGTACATTCTTGAAGCACATAAATTTACAACCAATGTAGGGTAACATGACATTTTATTAATATAATCTTCACCTTTACATAATTATTACGTTTATTATTTATGTTCTTGGATTTGTATTATTTCAAACTTTGCCCATAACATGAGACCGTACTGGATTTAACAAACTGTACAAAATTTGGGAGCCTCGTAGCTGCTGTAGTAGGTCTCCGTCCCTTATGCCACTATTGCATTCTGGGCCCCTAAAACATCTCTTCCCTTACGTCCACCCTTTCCGGGTTTCTTGTACCACAGTCCTGGGCGAATCTCTTGCGATCGTGTCCTCTGCGCTGTGCCACTTTTGTACTATGGGTCATTCTCCTGCCGACTGCGGCAAATTCCTTCCGCAGTTCGCAATTTCCTGAAAACGTTTCTCTTGCCCCGTGCCATTGCTGAACAACGGGACACCTTCCTGCAGGCAGCAGCCAACTTCCATCGCGATCCACCGTCTCCTCGGATCAGTTCTTTTTGCTCTCTGCGTCGCCCTGCCAGCCCCTGTGCCGATTCTTCATTGTTTTCAAAGATTTCTCTGCGGCCTCTTCCGTAGGGACCTCCCGATGTTCCACTTCAGACTGAATAATTTCTGGATTGGCCTCCAAATTCGTGACCTCCATTTCTTCCAAATCAGTTTTGTTTTCGGTTTCCCTTGGTTTCAGACCGGTCCCTGTCTTTTCCTGATGGGCTCTAACTTGTCTCGAATTCTTCCAGTCTGGTAGTGGCCAAGGACCAATACATGCACAATGCGAGGAGTAGCGATGGCTAGATTGGAGAACCCCCTCGGAGCAGAAATTGGTCTGGTAGAACAAAGCCCGCACGCCCATTCGCCTGAAGTAATCTACATAGCCAGAACCTTGGTTCAAGACCGCCGGGAGGTACTGGTGAGGGTCCTGAATGCTACCCATCGGGACCAGAAGCTCACGAAAGGATCCCCTCTGGCTTATTTGTGAGCCAGGCATGCTGGTGACCCCACCTGATCTGAAACAGCACCAGGCCAAGGCTGCATGCTGGAAATTACATGACGTGACCGAAGCGGCCAAGCCACATTTAAGCAACGAGGAATTTCAGGAGTTGGAAGAGCTCCTTGTCGAGTATGAAGACATCTTTGCTGTGGACAGCCTTAGACCACGGACGGACTAACAAAGTGTATCACCGTATAGCTACGGGAAACGCCCAACCGATTCGCCAACCCCCGAGGATGCTCCTAGCAAAGCAAGCAGAAGTAAGCGAGATGCTCGGCGACATGCAACGCCGCGGGGTTATGAGGAATCAGACAGAACCTGGTAATCCCCTGTCGTTCTGGTCAGAAGAAAAAATGCGGGACCCCGTTTCTGTGCAGACTACAGGAAATTAAACGATGTCACAAAGAAAGACTGCTTTCCACTGTCCCGCACTGACATGCTGGCTGGAACCAAATGGTTCTCTACTCTTGATATGAAGAGCGGGTATTGGCAAGTATGTGCACAGCAGGACGACAAGGAGATGGCTGCACTCTCGACCGGTCAAGGGTTATGGCAGTTTACAGTCACGCCCGTTGGCCTCTGAAACGCCCCAGCGACATTCGAGAGGCTAATGGAGATAGTTCTGCGAGGTCTAAAGTACGATTCATGTCTTGCGTACTTAGATGATGTGATCGTAATTGGCGGCACTTCCGAAGAGCATCTGCTCAACTTGCGGAAAGTGTTCCAAGAAGCCCACCTAAAGCTCAGTCCAGAGAAGTGTCAACTCTCACGGAAGGAGTACCTCGGGCATATTGTGTCACCTGAATGGATAACCACAGACCCCGAGAAACTGAAAGAGGTATAGGAATGGCAAACCCCGAAGAATAAGCACAAAATTAGAAGCGTTCTGGGCCTATGAACGTATTACAGACGGTTTATTTCCGGTTTCGCTAATATTGCAAAACCACTCACCAAACTCACTGAGCAGAATGAATCCTTACTATGGACTCCAGAGGCGGGAACAACTTTCCAAACGCTCGTGGAGGGCTGTGTGCTGTCCCTATTCTTGCCTAGCCCCAGACAGGAGAGGTTCATCGTGGACACAGACGCCAGTAACGTCGGAATTGGAGGAGTCCTCTCCCAAGCACAGGACGGAAAGGAGCGAGTTACAGCCTACTACAGTAAGAAGCGGAACAAGGCAGAGAGGAATTACTGCGTCATCCGACAAGAACTACTTGCCATAATGAGAACCACGCTGCGTTAACCTGACTTCCAAGTTTTAAGAATCTTGAAGGACAAACCGCATGCTGGATTGTGTTTAGAGGAATACAACTTTATTTCTGAGCACCGTCAAGCCCGGAAGCACAACAATGCCAATGCTCTTTCATGACGACCCAGTCAACAAAGTTGAGGCGCGGGAAGATGACAAACAAGTAAGAGCTATTGCAGCTGTAACTGCAGCCGGCTAGGATCCAGCAGCTCTAAGAACAGAACAGACCCCGACATAGGCCCATTCTACAGGAAGTAGAAACCGGGCAGAGATCGTAGTGGAAAGACTTGTCCGCATCACGCCAAGTACTGGTAACGGACCAATGAACTGGCAGTTTGACACGTGACACATGTCTTCTGTGTCATCTGCGCCATGCAACAACAGAGGGGCTGTTTTCCTGTGTGGTTTGTGCCGAGAAGATATAAGATAATATGGAAATGGGAATTCATTTCAGTTCCGAAGTTCCAAGGGAACAGCAGTGTGGCCAGAAGAACTGGAAGACTTAGCATGACGTTACATGTGCCGTAATACATCGATATCGGGAGCGTGTAATTTAGTGAGACTTTTATAATTTCTATGTTATAAATCTGTTGCCAGGAAATGGATAGTGATGACCAGTGGAAAGAGACTGAGAAGATTAGTGTGGAGTGTTTGTAAATTGTGTAAATTAGCAATAGTGTAAGAACTAATTGTAGTTACAACCTGAAAGCGGTCAATAAATCCAATTACCAATTCTAACCCCGTCTGTAGTCACTGATACAAGTGATAGTATTCCAAAAAGTTGTAGGTATCCATAAAGTAATCACGATATTTTACATTGCATATGCACAATCCTCATCGATTCTGAGGAAAACACTGGCATAAAGCACAAGCTTCTGGAGTCACCTTGTCATTTAGTAGACACACACACAAAGCACACATGTCTGTATATACGCAAAGTACCCAATTTCTTTCGTTACCCCTAAAGCCACGATGTTTATGTTTCGAGCACATGACATCTAGCTACTTGTGTCACTCTATTTGGCGAAAAATACAAATTCGGCAAATCATGATATAATATGCAGCGTCCCCTTGCTTCTTTCGTAGACCCAAATATCCTCTTCAGTCTTTCGATTCCTTCGAATTCGCTGCCGTCGTGATGCATATCTGAATGAGCTGTACCGCAGTAAAAGTAAAGTTCTCCCTGTAACAGGCCGTGAAGGCATATAGGGTTGTGAGACGTTGAGGGTCACACATTATCTACACCAAGGGTCTCCAAACTACGGCCCGAGGGCCACATCCGGCCCGCGAAAGAATTGTGCAGAAATTCGCCAAATGAACTAATTTTCCAATGAGTATTGGTAAATGTGATTCCGAGCTTAATGACCTGACATATTATACTGCACTTCGATGGCTTAGCTGTGGAAAGGTTCTTTCGCGCTTCTTTCAGCTCAGGAATGAAACTTATATATTTCTTACCGAGAAAAACCATCACGAACCACTTTTATCAGATACCAAGTGGCTTTGGAAAATAGCATTTTTTGCTGATCTGGTGAACCATATGAACCATTTGAATGTAAAGTTGCAGGGTGAAAATAACTTAATCTGTGATTTATTTGCACTTATCAAGGCATTCAGAGCAAAGTTGATACTTCTGGAAAGCGAAGTGAAAAATTTCAACTTTGTTCATATGCTATACTGTGCAGAGGTGCATAAAAAGGGTGAAGCAGAATTTCCTTCCTCGTCTGCAAATTTAGTCATTTCAGATTTGAAAGAACAATTTCGGAAGCGATTTGCTGATTTGGATTCCAGTGCTCAGGAACTTAGATTGTTTCAAAATCCGTCTGACTGTGATGCTGCAGATGTCCCGGGTCAAATTGAAATGGAAATTATTGAACTTCGGGAACATCATCATATTAAAGACAAATACAAGGAAGGAAATTTAATTGAATTTTATAAATTTCTGAACTCTGAGTAATTTCCAAATTTAAAGAAATTTGCTTGTACATTTATCTCCATTTTTGGGACGACATATCTGTGTGAACAAACATTTTCCCAGATGAAGTACATCAAGTCGAAATACAGGGCAAATTTATCCGATGAACATTTAAAGTCGCTACTTGTGATTAGCCTTTTAAAATTTGAACCTCAATTTATTCAGATTTTAAGAATGCAAAAAGAATTCCATCATTCACATTAATTGTTTTATTATAATTTGTGATGAAAATATGAGCATTTGCTGCTACTGTCTGTTGTCATTAATATACGATAATTTATTCTCACGTACTTTGTATTAGTTTATGAAATTCTGTGCTTTCACTAAAACTCATATACCTAGAGTTATTAATTTCTAATTTTATCCGGCCCGTCGAAAGTGCTGAATTATCTAATGTGGCTCGCGGTTCGAAAAGTTTGGAGACCCCTGATGTAGACAATCGGGTCAAAGATGGCGGTAAGATTGTCAGCCTTACCCGCCGGCCGCGCATTTCTCACCAGGAAAATTATTTAATTAATTCCTGATACTCATTTCTGTTAAGAGGCTGGGTCAACCCCAGGACCATACTGCGGCTGGAAGGATCAGGTAAAGTGGGGAAAAAAAATCGAATGACTTCATCGGCACTTGAACCCGCGACCTTCCGACTTGTAGCATAGTGCCTCAACTATGTTACCGCGTGCCCCCGCTGTACCGCAGTAGCTGTGTAAAAATCAACTAAATCCCGGGCTTCGTATTATCCTTGGCTCAAATCGTACAAGATTTTTAGTGACGAACCTAATCCTTAAGTGTCTACTGGAACAGTTCACTGTCGTTTAAATAAATCCATTCTCTTTCGGACCCCGTTTTCTCAAATTGAAAGTCCCAGGGTGGTCGTAGAGATTTTTTCTTGGGGCCGACGAAAATGGTGGTGGTCTACTTAACACTCACATACATTGATATTATTCTACTCATTCATATAAACAGACAAAAAAGGCTCATTAAATCATACATAAATTTAAAGAGAACTTCACAAATACAGTGGTGGTGGTGGTGGGTTCTTATGTACATCAGCTGCTGAGAGCATTTGAGCCTACAGAAAAGGTAAAAGCTGTTCCATGCCATGAAGACGTATGGGGAAGTGAGGTTACAGCTCCACCATTCTTGACCTCGGCACTGCATGGAGCTGAGTGGTCAGCTTCATGCCCCTGCCGCTATATCCTGGCTTTTTTAATTGCTTAATGGGGGGTGGAGTCCAACTGGGTCCACTCGGCACGGCGGCCATTGATAGGCCTATTGTACCTGCCCCGGGTGATTATGATGATGGAGAGTTTGGTGGAATGAAGAGTGACACAGGGGAAACCGAAGTACTCTGAGAAAACCCGCCCCAGCGCCACGTTGTCCACCACAAATCCCATTTGACCAGACCCGGGATCGAACCTGGACCGCCGCGGTGGGAAGCCAGCGACTAACCGCTTGAGCTATGGCGCGGCCTCATCCCGGGGTTAGAACCTCTGGTACCCACTAGATACAAGGCTGGGTGGAGCCCGCAACCGATTTGGACACTACTAACAAAGAGAGGAAACTCGTGTCCTTGCCGGGAATTGACCTCCAACCGTCTAACCTGTAGCACATAGCTATACCGATTTACCTTATTTGAACCTATTAATTATGGTTCAACGGTAATTATATTTATAAACTGTTAAACTGCATTTGAAGTAACTTTATACAGTTTGGGAGGTGAGGGCACCATTTCAGTCATATCAAATTAGAATCAGACTAAAAGAGTTTGCGATCAAGTTCTTTAGGAAACGAAAGGTTCATTACTTGGAAAGGGTGAGGTATGGAAGTTCCTGGATTCCAGCTAACAGATTTAATATTTCAATTTTTTACAATAATACAATTCTATTTCCATCAATACAGGAATATAATTCCATTTTATTCATGTCCACTTATATCCTCAAGTATGTGAGAAGGAATGTAGCACTACTTATGCTTCTGTTAATGACGATACAAGCAAACACGTTCCGAATTGCAGCATCATACAAGAGAGCGCCACAGAAACTACTTATCCTCATTATGATCCTTTTGTGTGTATATATTTGCCTGTTCTGAAACAGGTCATAAGTACTTCACTCTTCACAAATATATTGCGAAGTGGTATCCCGGGGATCATCGTGTAAGGAAGGGAACGCCTGCAAGGACACTGCCATCCCTCCATTCGTTTGCTATGGGTAATCAACTTGTTTTCACTTTCTTCCCCCCCTCTCTCAGACTAACTGCCGTGCTGGCATCTGTAACAGTTCTTGGGCGGGTTCTACAGTCTTAACGAGTTTCAAATCTGCACTGTGTCGGGGCACGTGTGTGCAGCAACTGACGGCACATTAAGCTATTTAAGGCCGCTGTTTCAACTACTGAGGCTACGCAGTATCGAGTTCTGAAGAGACAAGGGCCTGAACCTTAAGGGCACTCTACAGACTGCGTAGGACCGCGAAAACTTCAGCCCCTATGGCTGATCACCCGACTAACATTCTTCTAGGGCGGTAATATGACAAAAACCTGCTGGTGTGACCGAGTAACTTCCCATGTGGCTCTGTTTATTAAATTCTTTCCTATACAGCGTCAATATAAGCATACGCGTATCTCGGTTATCGTGAGAAATTACATCACTGGCGATGCAGCATGTGGCCAGACGACTAAAAGAAGAGGTTTATACAACACAGCTTTCTTTTCTCCATTCAATAAAAGCTTTACTCTGCCTTGTTTGGGAGCACGCAGATTCACAGCTCGACTTAGACCCCCAAAATGCACGTCTCGTGCATACAGCACGGTGAAAATGCAATGCAGGCTACAATTATAGCTATTAAATGGTAGAAAGCGCTTACAGATTTTGCGAAGTAGCCATGTTCACTTTCTATACGAAAAAGGCCTCTACAAAAACATTTTCTTTTTCACAATTCCCGCATCATAAAATTGTCAAGATTTTATAATACGCGGGGCTAGTGGCTTTCCACCTGTCAGCAGCTAGACTATACAGCGTCGAATGGTTGGGCGACAGACGAATCGCAAAGGATTACAAAGGAAGCGATCATGGCCTAATCGAGGTACTACAACGGCACTTCCGAGGATGGACTGAGGAAGTCCATTAAAAACGTGTCATGATAGTCGAGTCCATAATACCGCTGTGGCCATTATTGGCACAACGTTCATACCACGTACTACAAAAGCACCCGGTTTGAATTCTGTATACTTAGGCTAATTAAAATGCATTTAATAGAAGTCTATACTAAATTTCGTTTAGGTAAACACTTGTCAAGTTATTTCGTATCGTTAATGGTCCGAAATGAGGCAACTCTTTATAGACGCTGCTTTCGTCTTTCTTTAAAATATGACATTAGGACGATCCAAGAAAATCTAGAGGGAATAGAACTAAACGGGACATATGAACTTCTAGTCAGTGCTAACAATGCAGGAGTTTTTCTTAGAGCGCAGATTATGAAGAGTTTTATCTTCTTTTTCTTCCCTTGGCACTACAGCCCCAGTGGGCCTAGCCCTACCTCCATGAACTTCTCCGTTCACTTCGGTGTTTCTAGATCTTACACATTCGGTAGGACTCCTTGGGCGGGTGATGAGCTCATCGCAAGGCCTCTACCTGTACACAAACACAGAAAAACACACACAAACTAAACATCCATGCCCTGAGTGGGATTCGAACCTGTGATCCCGGTATCCAAGGGAGCGAAGATAGTACATGCCGTAGACCGCTCGGCTACCGTGACCGGCAGAGTTCTATCTGCTGGGATATAATGACGTGTGGCTCGTTGAAAGTCAACAGACGTTTCAGAGGAACATGTCATCTCTATATTGTGTCGAATAGGCGAAGCAAGAAACCAGCGTAAAGCAAGTAGCAAGCACAGACTCTTGGCTTATTCAACCCTGAAGATGGAGGCGACACGGTCCTCCGAAATGTCGGCTGACTTTCAACGGAATACACGGCCTTATATCGCAGAAGACAGAATCTTTCAAATCTAAAGATGTTATATTACCGGGCTAAAATACTGTTGCAGTAGAGGCCCGTTGCCACGTAACAACATCGAAACAAACATAAAAAAGCCATTGCTAGGGAACAGATTCTTAATAAGCAACAACTGAACTACAGCAGAGGAACGGGGTTTTCTATCCGGTCCGTGCCGAGATGGTATAAGCACGACAACTGAAGCAATGAGTCGGCGGTCTAAAATACTGTAGCATGTGGAGGCCCGTTACTAGGTAACGACCGCGAAACACCGAAAAAAAACGCTGCTAGGCAACAGACTGTTAATAAGCAACAACTGAATTCCAACAGAGGAACGATGTTTTCTACGTGGTTCGTGCCAAACGTTATAAGCAGGGCAACTGGAGCAATGAGTCCCTCATCCAAGGGCCAGCAGTATATATAGAAGACAGACCCGTCCTCTCGTGAGAGAGGGCGCCCCACAAAAGCAAGACCGTAAATGTCAAACAGTAATAAATATCTGGTCATGAGACCCAGATGTGGCTCGACACTTACTGACTGACTGACCGTCAGTCTCAATGTGACTTCGACTTCGACACTGAGTCAGTTGTGAGTTGTGGGATATTCGCAGGGCAGTAACGACATGAGCACAGAAGCTGAAGAATCTCCACAGTTAAGGTCCGTTACCAGGGAATGACGGGTGAAAGCGGAATGAGGAGACTTCGCGTGTGCTCTAGTGATTTGTAAGTTGTGGAGATTAACGACAGCACCATAATTACGAGCTGTAACTGGTCAATAAATCACCAACCCAAATACCGTCTATAATCAAACATGTCACAATTATAAATACCATTAAAAACACAAGTTGTTACCAGATGCTAGCAAGAAAGTTGGTCCTGAAGTACAAGCAAAACAGGAAACATATGTTGTCTCGTCGCCAGAATGCATAAAAAAACATAAATCTTAAGTAAAGTCGTCTCTGTGTTTTAATATGCAGCACACGAAGAAACCGTACGCCGGAATAAAAGTTAAACATTTCTACACATTCTTCCTTCGGCAGTAGATGGGAGTGTTAAGCCTCACGCTTGGGCATCTTCAGTCCTAGGAAAGGAGCCCCCGGTACCACGGATAAGGAGCTGGGTGGTTCCTAGGGCAGGCCTTGACGTTGCAAAGAGAAAAATATCTTGCCCCTGCCTGAAATCGAACCACGTTTCCTCGATTGTACAACGCATAGCCTTATCGGTACACCGAAGTATTCCGGCTCCAAAATAATTTTAAAAATGTGGCAGAGAAAGTCAGGAAATTCGTACAGAACTCTTATCTGAAAAAAATGAAAGGAGCTGACCGCTTTGAAAACCCAGGAACACCTGAAATTATGAATAAGTTATGAGGATAGGGTCTCGATTGATTTCGCAAGGGATAGCGAACAGAGTGCACTCTCATCGCTCAATGAACATTCGGCTTCATAAAATGCTGGGACTTGCTCTGTAGATGAGTCTTATCAGCTTCTCACGGACTCTGCTCCATGGACGAAGCCAACAGGACCTAAAAAATAATACTTTCGTTTGGTAACATTTTTTTTTAAACTTCGAATTTGCCGGTCTAGCGTCGGTTGTATTATAGTTCAGAAACGACCGTGATGTCTAATCAACCACCAGAGTATGTGGAATTTTGTGGCGAGAAAAATCATCCCATGACAAAGGTGACACATCAGTTTCTTGGCTCGTAAGTTATTGTGAGTCTACATATTAATTATGCATTAATCCAGAAGCATGCGGGGGAGGAAGCAGTCTTGGCCTCTTCAAGTAATATACACACTTTCGACTGGAGTGACTGATGAAAGCTACGAAAATTCCAGTTGGAGAGCTACGGCTCCGATCGAAGGTACCTGCTTCCGAATCCAACCGAGTTCGGTGCGTAATTTGTTCTTGCTTAACGGTATTGAACGGAACGAAATTGATATTCTCTTGCTAGAATTCCAGCCAGTCGATTCATGTTACTCTCAGCTGGGTCTCAGATAATATTAGATATCTTTCAATATTGAACGTCATGGCTGTCAGGTCTAATAAATCTTTTTGGAGCACCCCGTGCGTCTTATTGAACTTGTTTTAACAAAACCCAGTGGAATGATTTATATTTTTCGTACTTAATTTGGTTCTTGTGCGATGGGCCTTACATACTCGTAATGAAGATTTAATTCAAGTCTTGATGCTTCCATTTTTGAGACACTTCACCAATAAGAATAAGGTTTTCTTTACAACAAAACAATTCAGTCACCAAGTTTTAAGAGATACTGTTTATATTTCGATTCATTCGATGTAGTATGCGTTGGTCAACGATGGCAGTAAGCGAGCGAAAGTAAGTCCCTTCCATACACACAATCGTTCGTTGTAAACCAAGTACACCGTGCATGTACAAGCCCGCGCTTCGGCAATATGCACCATATGATCCCATACAGACATAAAAAATACGTCAATACGCGCTACTTTATCATTAACTCAATAAATATGAACGTCTGCTTTAACAGAATCTTGGGATATGTTTTCTCCATTTCATAAAAGGGTGATTATTTGTTTCCCTTAAACAAGTGGAGATACTTCATATACAGGGTGTCCCAGGAGGAATGGACCAAACTTCGGGAGGGTGTTCCTTATGTTAAAGTATGCCGATATAACCCTAAACACCTACGTCCAAAGTTGAACGGTTACGGAAATAATGGCCAGAGAAGTGCAAACTTTGACCGGCGTTGCACACTTGTTGATTACAAAATGCATATTAAAACTGGCAGGAATATGTGGATTCTGTAATGTTAATAATGTACGTAACATCGAACTAACTTGTGAGTGACATGAAGCCATAAAATTGAAGTACAAAATACTCGCTCGCCATGTCATAATTGTCCTTAGGGTTCCCAAGCACTATACATGACACATGACTGGCGAGCGATGACGTAANCGGCATATTTTAACATAAGGAACACCCTCCTGAAGTTTGGTCCATTCCTCCTGGGACACCCTGTATATTCCTAAAGCTAAAACCTTGCAGAACCACGAGAAAGACTTGGTTTTCATTTCATCTAGCGTCAGTAAGAATAAACTGCAGTTACAAATCAAGATCATCTTCAGCAAATTACACCAATGAACCCAGGTCTGCAAGACAAAGGTCGGTTGGGAGTAAATCATCTGGGAGTAAATCATCAAGTCACGATTACCAAACAAACTGTCAATAAAAAACATGCGCCACTTCTACCATTTCCGTAATTCTGCGGGGTTTTCCGATGTCAGGTCCATGTACTTGCTCCCATGTCTGGTAAATGTATTTACATGTGGCTGTGATCTATTATCCGAACCCGGGTGAAAATTTCTCCTTCCATCTAGATGGTACAGCTAACTTGTTGAAGCAACGAATGCCATCAAATGCCTATCTGTAGCAGCCTTAATCCTTGTGTACTGAAGGTATAACACTGTCATAAAATAAAGAACAATCTGGCCTGGAATTTCCATTACTTCCATGGTTAACATAATCAGTTCATCCACCAATTATCATTATTTCACATTCACTCCACTTTTGGGCCCATCCTTCACCACATATAAATCTCACTGAAATTCAGACTATCCAGTATCAGCTGTCACTTGTATCAGTTTCTTAACTGATTTCACATCCAAACAAGTTACATCTCTGCTTGAAATTCCATCCCATTTCAAATCATGTCTAAGACAAACACTTTATTAATTCTCATGAATAAAGAACATAAATTTCAATGTCTCAAAAAAAAAAAACGATTACCAAACCTTGGTCTGGGGTTACAAATATTACAAAAAAAATTACAGTTTGGAAACAAATTCACCTTAAAATCGAATCACAAAAGCTGCAAAAAATGCCCAGGGCTTTATTCTATGCCAATATTGTTTGTTCTTGGTTGCTTAAAGGGTGTACAGTGTTTAGAACTGTTCCTCAAATTCTGAAATTGGCCTAATGCATCTCATTAAAGTACAAATAAAATAAACATATTGAGTTCACAACTGCAGACAAATGAAATATACCAATACACAACAGTTCTCTGGTGAAAGAATACGCAGTCGTCTGCCAATATGTTACCCATCACCTGGTAATTTTTTTAACACAATTCATACAGGACTAACTCATTTTATGCTTCTTTCAAGAAAACGAATCCCCAAAACAACTCCCTATTTCTAAAGAACATACAATGAGATGACCATCAATGATGAATCCCTAAAAGAATTTTCCAAACACTGATGACACATGGAGGTCAACAGCACACAAATTCACGTGATCACAACCTGCAACATCTGCCCTCCACTCCACTTCAGTGCACACACAGCTGTACCCTTTTTCTTCACATGCACTAACTTCTCTTTGCAGTATGAACCAACCAAAACTTTTACATTAGTTTCCAAAATGAATTCAATTTTTAATTAATTCTTATTTTGCTCTAAAATAACAACTGAACTCCTACCACTTCATCTGACTAGATATAATTAGTCACAGGTAAATCTGAGTCATACTTGACAAAGAAACTGTAAACCGTCACAAAAGCCTGAGAGCCCTATGTGAACAACTTTCCATTCTTCTCTTTTAATTAATTATACCAAATGCATATACACATCTTCTGTCCTAAATTCACCCAGCTTCATGCATGGCTTAACTTGTGATGAGAAGAATTCTGTTAGTTCAAAGTATATGATACACTAAACTTCTGGTATGTCCTATGATCTCAGGTTTGATAATTACATTCATCACATCCAGAATAACAGCTCATCATGAGAATAAAATAATTTTACTTGGACTCTCTTTTCTCTAACATATACAACTGGCCATTTTTCTTTCCACTTGATAAACTCAATCTTCAGTACTCAACGCTCATAAATATTCCAGCACATATTATCACATCCGGGCAAGCCCCATTTCAGTTCAGTCTCCTGTTTCATTTGCTTCGCCAGGCTACTCATTTATCAGTGTTTCTATAGAATATTCTTCTCACCGTCTTACTTTGTAATATACTCCAACTGCACAGTACACTGTGTCCGTAACTCAATATTTGTCCAACATACATGCGTGGATACAAATTCTGGTACACTTCTTTCCTTCCGAACACTTGGGTGTTTTGAAGGTCATACGTCCTCACGAATTAAAACGTCGTATGATTACGTATCACACACCATACGGTGAAAGAAGTATTAAAACTATGTGGTCGGCACAATATACGTATTAGATATTCACATACACGTTCATTCAATTTCCACTGTAACTTATACGTGCACATTTGCAAAATTATGAAGCAAATACTCCTTCGGTAAAGTTGGAGCAATGGCGGGACTAGGCTTTTGTTCCTGGGCTGGGTAACCAAGCAAGTCGCCAGACGAGTTCAAGAACCCATAATACAAGACGTAGTTAACGACATTAACTTACCTTCAAATACTTGTGAAATAGTATGTTCGGTGCTGATGTGCAAATTTAATAAATGCAAAATGCTGAAGAAACTCAAAGACATGAAAGTGCCTTTTCTTCTTCATACTCTATTTCGACAAGCACTTCGAAGGGGTTTTCACGAAATAGAACCAGGGACCTGTAGTTTCGTCTGTCGGCGGCAGGTTGCGTTCGCTGCGCGAACGGTTGTGTGTGCACTATGTACTTCTTATATCGATTGCATTTAAAATGTTCCCGGAAACAACAGCATCTTCCCTAGCAAACTGTACCAGTAAATATTTAGCATTACATGTGAATTTTAAAGGCACCAGAAGTGCAATGAAGTTAATTATATTTAATTTTCCCTACAAAATATGTAAATTCCCTCGTAGCCCTATTTTACCACCATAAACAGAAACCATCTTGTAATATTCTACTCGTTGACCAATGAAATTTGTCCACTATGTCAGTTACGTGTTACTGCGTCGGAAGGCTTCCGCAGTGCTAGTAAAAACCGTCAGTGGTGCATTATACATATATTCATTTAAAAGCGAACTTTAAATCAAAGTTATTTTAATTTAGTGTTTTATTTTTATATTACGGTATCAGTTCTATAACTTCTGTTTGATATTTTGCTGATGTTTGTGTTACGTGTCTTAAATATTGCAGGGGCTTGTATCAATGCGCACTAGCATTTCGTTCACTTGGGAGCTTGCGAGCGTTGTACCCCGGAGCAGTTCCGGGCAGGAGGAGGTGATTGTGCAAGGGATAGAATGTTTGCATTAATCCGGGGTGTGAGCTCTCTAGGCAAGTTTTCGGAGATGTTTTGTTCCATAATCCGATTCTTATGTCAGGGTTATTTTGCTTTATTTTATGACGACAGTGATCAAGTAAGGGACTTCGTTTACAACTGTTAAGCTATGAGTGAAGCATCTTTATTGTGGGAATGCATTTATAGCAATTAATGTGTGGTGTAGAATATTTGAGTGTCTGAAATGGATCAGCCCAAAAATGGCATGTGTACGTGGTTGGGTTTAATATCTAACCGTACTGATACTGTTTAACTACATATTTGAAAAAACGTGTCTGAAGAAACCAAGCATATGCGAAAGTGTATATAACATTTCATGTGAATAAAGTCGGTTAATTTTGTGCAGAAGTTTACAATATTAATATTTTCACCCATACCAAAATTTTGTGCACATACCCTCATTAAGTTTTGCAACATTTAGAGCTGGTAGTTTTTCTTGTGCTCTTAGTATATTGATTAACAATCTTCCAGTAATACATGGATGTTTAGAAATTGCCACGTCAGTATTTATGTGACGTGTGAAATATCAAAATCAGCTGTATGTAAGAAATGCCCAGGTTTTTAAAATGTTTACATGCCATGTAGGCGTTGAATAAAACGTCCCTCCCCCCAGGAAGTAACATCTGAAGTCACCAGCATAATGTGGAGCCATAGTATGATTGAAGTGAACTTTTAAATATCTGTATCCCTTGGTCGTATTTTGTTTTAATCTGTAATAGTGGAGTGCCTTTCTGTTTATTTTTACTTATAGAGCATTGCTCATTCCTTGGACACTACTGAAATACATCAGGTTCGTAACTGTGCCGTTTAAATGGCTAAGAATACTGCACAGTGATAAGGTCATTTTCTCTGCACACCTTTTCAAGAAGAAACATGTTGTAATTGAGTATTCATTAAAGGATTCCAATTATTTTGCCATGGTTGATATCTATGTTATAAGTAGAACTCTGGGTGCACAGAAAATACAAAGTTAACCTCAGTTCCAATATCATGTCAGTGCTTGGATAATATCCATATCAGAAAATCTTTCAAACTTGACCTGTCAGCAGGATTCAGTGCAAGTGGCCCATAGCCATGTGAAACAATGGCCTGGTGTTATGCCAAATAGCATATGAGTGAGGAGAAATTAAAATACTTAGAAACAGCTCCATTGCCACATGTCCACCTCAAATCCCACATGAATTGGAACTGCCCATTGCAATAAGGCACTGAGGCTTTAAAATATCCACAAATGTACTTACTCACTCATGGAGCTGAGCCCTTCTAGAGGAGCTGCCAATTCTGCAGCTACTCAAGAATTTCCCAGCATTTTATGGAACCCGAAGGTTCATTACCATGTTCACAAGAGCCCTCCACTGGTCCCTATCCTGAGCCAGATCAATCCAATCCATACTATCCCATTATCTATCTTAAGATCCATTTTAATATTGTCCACCCACCTAACATGCTATTAAAATATAGCATGCTATGCAACAGAATTTTAGTTTACCACTTATTTTTTGAAGAGCAAGGTTGTACTGACCACCCATGTTTATGCAATTCAAATCTGCATTAGGCAATTCTGTAATTAACCTCTATTGGCCACATGTTGCATTTTTCCAATATAAATACATCGTTGTGGTTGCGGTGCAAGGGCCAAGAAGGCCCACTCCTTACACATTCATACACCCCAGTTAAATTCTGGCCACTAGTCCTATAGTACAGGGCATATAAAGAAAGTAAATCCCCCATTCTTAATTAAGCACCACACTACATGGGGGACTGCCATTCTTGACCTCAGCAGTGTACTAGGTAGGTGGCCACCCCACTTTACTCCCAGTATCCACTGGATGGGATACATGGCTTCCAAGAGCTAGTGGAAGTGCAGTGATGAATACAAAAACCCCTGCCTATACCAGGAATCAGTCTATGGTCATCCAGCCTACATTTTTTGCTACAGCTGTCTCAGCTCATGCCTTCATGAAGTGAATGTCTCTGAACAAATGTTGAATATGTACAGTGTTTGAGATTTATAGTTTTTTCTTTCTATAATAGCAAGTATGGCTTTTAAGACTACCCCCCCCCCACTAAAAAGAAGGGGGGGAGGGAAGATATCTTATATCCAAACAGTGATTGTTCCATATAAAACCCAGATAATTTTCAGGTTATTGCTTTTGCTTTGCACAGCACCACGCAAAGAATAAAATCCATCACAATCATAATGGTTTGCAGCAATGCTTAACTTAAAATCTATCCACAATGCACATTTCTCCAATTCTGTATGCAGCATCAATGTTATATCAAAAGGGATAAGTAAATACAGTTCAGATCACTGTAAAAAAGCAGACTGTAATAAATTGTGATTACAGTGAAAAAATGGATCTACTGGAGAAAGTTGTAGTTTGATTCTCAAAAATTTTTCAAATTCTCATCACACTGCTTTAAGTAAAAAAACACATACACATGAGTAATCAACTTCAAGTTTGATTGCTGACTTTTCTCTTTTCTTTCACTGTGTTGCTGGTAGTAGCATATAACTACCAAAATAATGATTATTCATTTATTTAATGACATCATAAACTGCACTGGTTGTGTCCATGAGAAGGTGATCAGTGGATGATGAATCTGAAGGGATGTTAAGGAAGTGCTCATAGGCAATATTCTAAAGTAGCATTCCAGCATTTTTTTCAATAAAACTAGTGTATGGGCTGAGTTTTTGAACATGGGACCTCCTGGATCCCAAACACAATTTCTAATCAACCACAATGTCTGGTAAAATGGTGTATAACCATCTGCAAACTTTAGTCAAAGCAGTCAAATGACATACTGGAGCCCTGTCTTTGCTTATCCTACCATGCCATGGTAGCAATCTGTATAGTGACATGCTATGTGCTAGATGGCCCAGGTTCTATTCCTGGCAATGCAAGATCTTCCCTCTTCTCCAGTGTTCAGACTACAATGGGGCCCACCCAGCTTCCTATACAACAGGTACCAGGGACTCCTTCCTTAGGGATAAAGTGGGAGGGGCGTGAAGCTGACCACTCACCTCAATCTAGTGCCAAGATCAAGAATGGTGGAGCTATACCTCCACTCCCCCGTGTCTTGATGACATAGTGCTTAATTAATTATGCACAGTGTCAGTTTTACCTTTTTATCATGTTATGGTTGATTTGCTGGAACAGTCATAACTAATCTCTGATAAATCGCATACAGGGTCTTTCTAAAAAGATGCTCCTGCTTTAATTGCATATAATCACCTAATTACATAGTACACATCACTGTAACTCCTGATACTGAGATACACTGAACCTACATTCAAATTACAGCTGTTAATGTAACAAGTAACATGGTTCATTCCACATGAAGTTGATTCAGAATGTGTATGCCAAAATGAAGACTTTCTAGTAATATCACGCAGTTAAAATACTATGCAAATGTCCACATACACACAGATTACCAAGTTGGAACACTAAACGCAAGTCCTGATTACTTCTTCACACTTGGCATTATAAAAGAAACTGCCACTACTGAAATGGTTATCTAGCTTATTCTGATGTTTTTCCTATCATGTTGAGTTGTAGGGTAGCAAGTGTACATATATGCTGGGAACACATGTACTTCAACAAATAAGGTCTAGTTTTCATTGTTGTAGCAGGTATTAGGAATCGCACAGTAATCTTGACACTACATCTCACACACTGATCCAAACTGAGAGAGAAGCTGAGAAATAAAGAAAGTTACTGCTTGGAGTTCCAGTATGTATGCTGAGAGTACAAATGTTTCTGGGTGGACAAAAATAATTCCTAACCTTGCAACATATGAGAGCTTCAGTGTGTCACCTAACTAGAAAATTATCTTGGCTATACTTGTATATGAATTCATATTTATTTACCTCGCCATGATATCTCTGAATAACATTCTCCTCTTATAAATGCTAGGGGTCCAGAACAATCACCAAGATTATAAAAATCAAATCAGATCCATATATTTAATTTTATAATTTTCTTGCCACAGAAGCTTTCTATACAACCTCCACTGATTACAATGATTTTGTATGCCCATAAAGGCTGACTGGAAATGAGAATAGTTCAAGGTGACATAAAATATGAGGAGTCTTTCAGTAGTCAAAGCCAAGATCATAAAATAATAAACATACAAAAATCAATGCATACACTGATACTGCAAGAGATAAGCAATTCCAAAAACACAATTTATTGGAAGAAATTATTTAGTTCCTTTGTATGACACACCATTTCAGTTTGAATTTCAGAAGGTCAGACGTTTCTGCAGCTACATTTGTTCTGTGTAACATGTAATCTACTTCTAAATTATTTAAGACAAAAGCATCTGGTAACGTGCACATAGATCTTCATTTCTTTGTGCTATGAATTAGTCTGTCATGAATATTACTTGCATTTATTCTTAATAAACCCATATTAAGTCACTTTTTAAACATCACATTTCTCCTTTCTTGTCATGTTCAATATGGTATTGTAGGTTTTCTATATCCCCCCCCCCATCTCACCCATATTGAAAACATGNGCAGACATCCACATTTTTTCACTCACATACAGATGCACAAAACTTTTTATACAACATTCAACAAAAAAGAACCACACTCATTCTTCATTTAATGACTCAAAGAAGCAATATGTTCATAACCCTACTTCCACTAGGATTTACACAGCAGCCGACAAAAAGCTTGTATGAAGGAACAGTCTTATATTCTTGCCTGAAGAACGGAGAGGATAGCATATCCTGCTGCACTGAAGGAGTCTTCTTCAGCAAACACTGAGCATACTTAAAAAAAAAACACTCATTTTTCAAATGTGAGAAACATGAAAATGCTAAAGAAAATTAATAAATATTCTATAAACTTAAAAAAAAAATCACCATTAACATCCTATGCGTTCATTTCACTGGAATGCATGTTCTTTTACCAGATCATTCTCAAGCAAGTGTACCATATTAACTTTTGCACTACAAATGTTTGGCCATTTGTTCTGTTACAAAAAAAAATCTGTCATTAACAAAAGGAAGAACAATGTCCACATGACTCACAGCCATTTCTTCCAACCAACTTTCATGAAGCAAACTACTGGCAGTGACTCTTTTTAAGTTTCCTTTTCAAGTGTCAAAACAAAAAAAAATTGTTTCCAAAATGAGGAAAGGACTTATTTTCTTTCTACCAACCACTTAATGCTGGTGTCTTAATTTGTTCACTATATTTTGTCATCAAACATACCACATATACACTGACTTCCTCGTTCCTCACACTTCTTTCCGACCTAAGTATGGAAAACTACTATTACTGCTTCTTCAAAAGTTAACTATTAGTTGTAGGTTCTGATAACCACACTTTGAACAAATAATTGTTAACATCACATCTCAGTTTTCAGAAAATTCTCAACACTATCACGCTGAATGGGAACAATACTGAAATTTAACTTAAACTGGAACATTTAGCGATTCTTCATTATTACATCAATCATAGTTGGTCAGAAATTTCTTTGCACTCACTCTCATAAATCCAGATTCAACCTATCATTCCTTCTGCATTAGGGTAACCTTTCTACATGCTTTAAATAATTTAGATACCTGTGTTACAGCCACTAAACTACAAGTCATACCTTAATCTTTTTTTCATCTGTGCCTACAAAAATATAAATATATATTTAACATATGCCATTGTTTTCAGGATTCAATTTAATTACTTTTCTTCCACTTTTAAACTGCAGAAAAACAAATTTAAAAGGGGGACTATTTCTTTTGTAAGGAAACATACCTCCCATCTTCCCATTTTTCTACAACCACATGACAAAAGAAAACTGTGCAAACACATATCAAATAGGAATTTGTTCCTAATCTGTTTACATTACAGCTAAAACAGAGTAAGCACAGAGAAATCCCACGACTTTGAACATTGTAATTCTTCACTTAACCATAGAAATTATTATTCTCAGATGACATTTTCCCCATTCTCAAATCTCACACACTAATGCACTCATCTCTGTAAAGCAAGAAAATTAACAATAAGCTTTCACACCACGTTTCTATGTTGATTATTTCTATACATATTTATTTCAACTGGTCTTTCTGCCTTCACTGCTCCCAATACAGCTTTATTTCCAATCATACCGTTCACATTATGATGTGACATTCCAAAACCATGAATATGAATTTCAGTATTCAAGAAACCTTCTCATAATTTATAAAAAGACTTCTATAATAGGCCTTCCATCCTCATTTCACAGAATTACAGTACCAGAATACAAAATTGTGGTGTTGTATTACCTAACTTACTCTGCATATATACATACATGTAATATTAAATATTACCTATGAACAGTTTTCTTTGGCCAGTTAAATTTCGAGTATTTATTTCACTTCATTTTAATACTATTCTCCATAACAGTATTGTCTACATATACAACACTGTGTGGCACTTCTGTGTAAATCTGTCTTCCACTTTCTGACTGATGGAGGAACCACTATGATTTGTTGACACAAATCCAGATACTTAACATGGAAAGGAAACAAACAAAAAATCAAAATCATTAAAGAAATTTATAGTTTCTCAATGGCAGAATTAAAGTATCTACTTTTATTACTTCTGTCATGGGCTACCTAAGCAAAATGACTGTACCTTTTGACAGATTTGCACCATAACCATAGTGTAAAGTAACAATACTTTCTCCAAAGTCAGCAAAATAGAAAAGTCCAGTGAAAACCTCATCCATTATTATAACTAATTACAGTAACAAGCCCTTAACTTGTTTCCAATTCAGTTATGAACAGCAGCTGAAGCTTGTTGCAGCCTCTCCAATTCCTCCAAACTTAACATGTTCTGTGTTGATGGTATTGGTGGCATATCTGGTAGTTGACCTGCACGAGCTTGTGCTAGCAGCTCTGGGGAGAACCATCGTGCCAGTTGGTTGCTTGTCGGTGAAGTTGACATGTCTCGATTAACTGGAAGGTTCATTGTTTGGCCCTGACGTCCAATTGCCATTGCCTGAGACTGCTGGGATCTCAACATACGAGAATCTGAAAGTGTAAAAATAAAGTGAACATCAGTATTATCCTATATATCTGCCATGGTAAATTACTATGGACCTGCACAAACAGAGAAACACCACATTTCATTCAAAACAATATAACCACTTTTCCTGTTTGCCATCACAGAACTCATCACAATGAGTGTTCATTCTTAAACCTGGTTGGTTTCTAATGTCACACTTTTGACAATTAAGTCATTCATGCTTTAACCTCAGCTGGCTGGTATATTTGTAACTTTCTATTCAGACACCACTTGGGCAAGTTACATTACCAGTTATCTAGCATACTTAGATTGACAATTTCAATTTCCCATTCTTATCTGAAGTCACTGCACCCAGAAACAGTAGGACACTGTGTGGTTATCCAAAAATGGTTTCTGATTTTTCTTTCCTATACCTCTTATCACGAGTAAAAGTTTTTTACATGCCGTAAATACATATGGGATCCCGAGCTTTCCTTCCCTTTCAAAGGATGTTGTGCTACAGATGTTTATTGCCCTTAAAAATCCATCTACCCTTGCTCGATTTAAACCTACAAACTTTGGGTCCAATGGCAAGCATGTTAGCACTAGACTACTGGGGCAGATTCAATCCAAAACCTTTGTATTTTATTTTAAGGACAATAAGCGGCCTCCGTAGTCTAGGGGTAACGTTCCCACCTCATGACTCAAGGTACATGGGTTCAAACCCGGCAGAGGTCGTGAAATTTTTAAGGGTGGAAAAATTCAGGGAACAAGTCCTCCGGGAGGGACTTTAAGCCGTGTGTCCTGTGTCGTAGATTTATGGCACGTAAAAGATCCTCATGTCTCTAGGAGACCTCTGAGCTAAATCAGGCAAGAAGTTTCCCGCCAAAGTAGTTTCCAATGCCTCTGGTAGATGGGGGAAGCATCAGGTACCACGTGCCAGAAGAGGACCGACCTCGCTGGCAAAGTGGGGCTGATAGCAAAGCACCAGTACTGGTAGGGTATGGGGACAGTAGAAACTAAAGGGGGACGCACAATGGACCAATAACTGGTCTAAGTACATGGGGAACCCACCCCCTCTAATAATGAATGAATGAATGAATGAATGAATGAATGAAGGACAATAGATTACCACAAGCTTACCTGATTTGCCTGAGCCTCGTCCTGCATTGCCAAAATTCTGATTTAGAAGTAACTGTTGTAACGATGATGCTGATAGGTTACGTTGCTGTTGCTGTTGTGTGTGATGTTGTGCCTGATGCAATGTTGCCAAATGAGCTTGAATTGTCTGAGCTGTACAAATTGCATGTAATGTGATAAATGGTTGATAGAAGCTAATAAGTCTCAGTCAACAATTCTACTGTTTAAAACTTTCACATTAAATTACACAGCACTACATACATATGCATATGGAATATTGTTGTGGAGCCATCATGCAATGTAACTACTTGGAATGTAAGTTTTGAGGTTTTCACGGCGATGACTATGAAGAAAGTTGTCTTCTGGGTTTAGGCACCGTGTATTCTACTGCTCTCTGCATTCCAAGCCATTCAACTGCTCTGAAGATGGAGACGATACGTTCCTCCGAAACGTCGGCCAAAACAAAGAATACACGGCGCCTAAACCCAGAAGACGACTTTCTTCATAACTGTTTGGAAGACTGAAAAGGGTTTGACATTAAAATGGATTTTAAGCAAACATGTTGTGAACTGGATTCAAATGATTCATGATATCAACAAACAGAGTTTCATATTAGTCACGTTCCACATTCAGGCTCTGCTACCAAACAGTGGATTACTAAACACGTAGCTTCATAATGTGTTTCTCTGTAAGATGAGTTTTTGAAGTCAGTCAATGAAAACGACGGTGGATGCCTAAATTCTGATTGTGCCAAAATACATGTTGTGTAGCTCAGATGCGTAATGAAGCAGGTTGGCAACCCTGTACACAACCCAGTCAACAGTGATCAGAAGGAAGGCACTGTTCTTCAGTCTGAATGGAAGGACACAATAAAGGTAGAAGGGAAAATATTATGGGCAATTTCAGGTAACAGAATTCCATGTAGGGCTTAATGGTATGACAGCCATCTTCAATAGATTTTCATGGAATTTGTCCAAATGACTGAGAGAAACCAATCGTTATGGTGAACAATTTTGATATTCAACAGGACATCTAATTTCACACAGCCTGATTGTAAAATCATGGACATCAGTGGCAGAGGTGAAAATATAAGTTGTGTTGGGACTATTCATGCTGATGGGTATTTCAAAAGCCTACACACCAATCATAATTTGCTGCAAATGTCAGGTCAGGTTTTGCTGATGTCACCACAAGAGTGCATTGTCTTGATATGTAACTTCCTCCATTTCACTGATAATGAAAAGAAAGATCTATAATGTGACATTACACTTGAAAGCTGCAATCTACCCATCTGCTGGGTGGGGCTTTGCTGAGCACATTCTTGTGGCAACACGGAAGACACCAACACGTTGGATGGTGAATTGTTCGAACATGTTTCCACAACAACAAATACAACTGCATAAGCAATGCATTGTATAGAGAGTCACATCGATGCCTAAGCAGTGCATACAGAAAAGTTTCTGTTCACTCGGCAACAAACCCCCAAAGTACAGTAACAGCGAGGAACACAATAACTCTACTGTTGAAGGAGGTGACGTCTATATGGGTCACTGAAGGCTTGTAACAGGAGAGTTTGTGAGACAGATTCATTCATACACTATGGGATTCATTAATTATGGAGCTCAAGAGAAGACTAGAGGCTAGAGGTTAGTCTAAGATCCAGACAACAGTGACAGATTCGTTATCCAGGAGTTGAATGTGTGAAATGTTGCAAGCAAGTGCCATCATACTAGTGGCATCCAATAAATCTAATCTAGAACCCACAAATATCAATCACACATACCACCTGCACGTGACAATACTGTGACATGCTGACCTGTTGCTAGGCAATGACCGCGAAATAAGCAACTATACAACAGCCACTAAGTAATGGTTCCACAAACAAGCAGGTTACTATGGCAACTGCACTACACCAGTGGAACTGTTTTCTGTGGGGCCTGTGCCGAGATGTTATAAGCAGGGCCAGTTAGCTTACATAAGTTAAGGCACAACCTGCTGCACAAGCCTTCACTGACAGGAAACCCTCACATACTTTTCAGAAATCTTACTTTGTATAGTGCAGTGACAAGGGATGCACAGTCTATAGTGACATGGATGCCATGACAGCTGATACTACAGTGCAACAAACTTAACACCTACATGGAAAGATTGAACCCTCCTTTGTCAAAGAGGAAGCCCCACTTCAAAACACACGCATGTTTAGGAGAAAATAAAAATCTTGGTCATGAATCTCAAGGGTACAAAAGCCAGGAATGATTGTGCAAGCAAAGGCCAGCAGCAATTTAACCAACTGACCGAGTGGAGAGCGAGAGTTAGTTTGATAACCACTGGGGTTCAGTTGTTGTGTGAATCTGGTAGCTGGGGCTGGGGACAGTTCAGGAACTCAGAGGAAGGAGAATGTCCTCCATTAGAAGCTGCTAACAAGCAACGGCTAGTAAAGACTGTAACAGACTGAGAAGACCTAGTGTGTTCTGTAGTGATCTGTGAAGTATAGTAACATGTTGTAAAAGCGTGTGATGATCCAATTACCAATCCAAACCCCATCTACAGTCACTCTACCATGTAACAAACCTTGGTTTCCTGAAGTTTAGATACTTCATATTAAATGAATTTCAGGCACTGTTTCTCCCAGACAAAGTTAATCTGTATCTGAATCCCTAAAACTATGGAAGGCAAACAATACCTCCAAATGTAGTCTTCTCAATTTGGGATTAAGATATTTAAACTACATGATGTAGTGACAGGCTATTCATGACACTTCGTTGTTTATAATGACAAGGACATAGAATTCAAATGGCTGCCATTATTCTGAACTTGGGGGAGCCCCTGAATCAGAGATAGGCAAAGTGGAGAAAGAATTTCTACAACCTGTACATCCTGTGACAAAAACAGAAAGCAGAATGTGTCACAAATTTGACATTGAAGAAAAAGAATGTTCTGAAATCTGTAAAAGAGGAAAATCTAAAAAAAATGAACTTACAGAACAGCATTCAGGATCTGTGACTGTGACAAAATTGGGAAATCAAACGAATGTCACCTCGTTATCAATCCACTACATGCATAAAACAAAAAGTGTGATACATAAAGGAAGGGTGAAAAGCAAATGTATATGTATTTTGGATAACAAACAAGCAGGCAGGGTTGATATGAAAGATCAGCTCCTATAGTGGAAACACAAAAGTGGTATATAAAGATATTTCTCATGCTTATTATCGTTGCAGTACTAAACTCTGATTATACATAAACATAATATAGGGAAATAAAGAGACTAGGTATCATTTCAGAGTGCAGCTGGTATACAGCTTGCTTGTTCAGTGTAGAAATTCTGTTGAATGCAAAGTTTAGGGCAAACACACATCAGATATTACAATGCAGCATCTCACGGTAAGCTAACTGAATTTCATACATATTAAATTCAGTTTCCTACATAATCTTATCAATTTCAAATAAAATAATTTTTATGGGAAATACTGAATTTTGATCATAAATGTGCATTCTAGGTCTTTTTAAGTAGAACCTTCATTCATCAGAATGGAATCATTTAAATGTCTGCTGTCTCAGCAGCATATCATGATACTGTCCTATAATCTGGTAGCAATATATGGTCATAGACTTAATATTCCTATATTCATTTCTAAAAATCTTTTAGCCATTCCAGTGCTTGACTATTTCTTGCAAGCAAATAGCTCTGTGCTGAGTCTTTTCATTGGTTATGCTAATGAGGTGTCACAGAACAAAATGTTTAGTGAACATTACTGAAAAGATTAATATATCTACATTTCTATTTATACAATTCACGTCTTTGTCTAATGAATTATCTCTATCAAAAGCTGATTTGTTCCATTCAATGCAATTCATTCATCCAGCCCAAAAATTCAGACAGCCCTTACCTCTAACATTAGGTGGTCGATGCATCATCATGAGTGAGTTGAACTGTGGAGTCATATTTGGAGGAGGTGTAGCGAGTGTCATTTTTGATCTTTGTACACTGTTACTGTAACTACCACCACTAGACAGCACTGAATTATGGCGGTGTTGCTGCTGTTGCTGGTAATCAACATTAGCTGCATACTGGAAGTTGGCATTACCTTTAACTATTGGACGTCCTGAAACAACATGCACCACAAAACACTGCAGACCAAAATGAAAAATCCCTGAAACAACATGCACCATAAAACACTGCAGATCAAAATTAAAAAGTACTTAACTCATCCACACACTTCTGCGCAGCCAATAAATAGGTCATTACCAAAGTTAACAAAATATGAACCACAACAGAATGAGTATGGCCTACAGTGACCACTTCATAATAATGACAAAACCATCACAACCACAAATTTCTTAACACTGCACATATAGAAAATCATAACTTAAAAGAAGGTTGGGTGGGATGTTAATGTCACAGAATATAACAACATAGATGCGTATTTTAGATTTTGTCATATCTACTGCAGTTCAGATTATGTTAACTTCAAAATTTTGAAAATATCTAATTATGGCAAAGAAATGGAAGAGCTTATACTTGACACGATCATCTGTGTGAAGTTGGCAGCTCATTGGAAAGCAAAATCAGAATGTGGCAAGAATTAACTTCTTTGGCAATGTTCATAATGTTGAAAAACAAAGAGAAAATAGAGCTAACACCAAATCTAAGCAAACTAATACTGTTCATTTCTCGTGACACTAAATAAGAAAACAGAATACACACCATTTACATGTGGAAAATGCACCATGCAATATATAAGTAAATATTTACACCACACCATGTGACCATACAACACTCAACATTATATTATATTGTGATGAAATATGACCATTTACTAGGCAATAACTTGGTAAACACTGCCTAAAAGCCAGAATAGCAGCAGAAGTGGAAGTCATTTTGCTAGGCAACGGTTCGCTAGCACCTGTTTTCGTGGCAATGAATATTAGCAAAGACATTCCCATGACAACAAAATAACAGAGGACAATTTACTGTTTAACTTGGTGATCTATATTTGGTCTGCACATAAGTTAGTTCAGTCCAGGAGATTTCATTTGTGAGAAACTCTTCAGACAGATTCATCAGAGAGACGTCATTCAGGAGGAGTTCAATGTGTGAGTTGTTATAACTGACTGTAACTGTAATCAAAGTGCCAATAAATATGATCATCAAATCTAGAACCCGTTATTATTTGTCACGCTAACCCCTCTACACATGACAATATACTAAAACATCTATAACATGTTTTTAGATGAACATAATTAAAAACAATGCAGATTCCCAGAAAACCCCTCCGCTCTGTGATACATCATCATAGACTGTCAAAATTTTAATTCAATTTTAACTTTTTAACTCCTGAGTTTTAACTTTTACATTTTAAGCTATATTCACATTTGTAATTAAATAAGAATTGTAATGAAATTTATATTTATGATCACTAATATGGATCCACAATAGTAATACAATTCAATATGAGTGTACATTTTGTGAATATTTGCCTGGATTGAAACATGTAGCAAATGTACATAACAAACAAAAATTAAGAAAATAATATTGATTTATTACAAATCTGTTGTGTTGACAGTTGTATAATAGTACTATATATGCTTTCAAATTCTGTTTATTTTTAATTGCATATCAGTTACTGATATGCCGCTGTCCTCAAGATTCTCACAGAGGTTACTATTAAAGAGCATTGTCTCCTGGGCTGTAATGCCTCCTCCTGCTGGCTTCCTGCTTGGCTTACTATATGATCCTCAAGATAGGTGTGATATATTCCTCCAAAACATAGGTCTGAACACTATATTCCACATTACTTTTAAATTTAAATTATGCTCCAGAATCCCCGTAACTGTCCATTACGTAATGCAGAGCCAAAAGTGCCAAGTTCAACACATAGGTGTCTGCTTATGTCAACATTTCCATTATCTTATTCCCAAGGTCATTCCCAGTCATAATGAACACAGATCCGATTCGTAATGATTATGAGGCTATGGATGTTTCCTGCTGTAGCTTTGGTGCACATGCACAAGCAAGCACAGATGTATCCAAGTGGAAGCCAGCTCATTAGTCATGGTACAGCACAGCCCACGTATTAGTACTCGAAGATTATATTTTATTCACTGATGAGATGGGGTTTACTTGTGAGGGAATGAAGAATATCAGGAACTCCTATTTGTGGACTCACAAAAACCCATGCAGAGCAATAGTAAGTAATTTCCATCATAATTTTCCCATACCTGTATGATGTGGTATTGATTGTGAACACCTCACTGGACCATAAACATTATAGGAACTACTTATTTACTCATGGAGCTGAGCACTTCTGGAGGAGCCGCCAATTCTGCAGCTACTCAAGAATTTCCCAGCATTTTATGGAACCTGAAGGTTCATTACTGCGTTCACAAGAGCCCTCCACTGGTCCCTATCCTGAGCCAGATCAATCCAATCCTATCTCTCTAAGATCCATTTTAATATTTTCCACCC
>NW_019734350.1:1661084-1662198 GCF_002891405.2 Cryptotermes secundus
ACCTACGCCTTGGTCTTCCCAGTGGTCTCTTTCCTTCTGGCTTTCCCACTAATATCCTATACACATTCCTCGCCTCCCCCATTCATGCTATATGCTCTGCCCACCTCATCCTCATTCACTTGATCATTCTAATTATACTTGGAGAAGAGTACAAGTTATGAAGCTCCTCATTATGCAGTTTTCTCCAACCTCCTGTCACTTCATCTCTCTTTGGTCCAAATATTCTCCTCAGCACATTATAGGAACTAACACAACAATTACTTGTATGCTATCTTTTTTCAAAATGAATTGCCAACACTCTTACATGATATTTTTTGTGTACAAGATTACAGATTTACTTCCAACATGACGGAACATCCCAACATTTCAGTAGACACTTGACTCCGTACATGAGTGAGTACTTCCCTGACCAATGGTTTGACCATGGTGGTCCACAAAATTTGCGACCACGGACCTCACTCCAGCAGATCTCCATGTACGGAACTACATGAAAAATGTAATGTATGAATGCAAAATGAACTGAAAAACCAAAGAACTTCTCATCAAATTTATGATGCTCCAAGACACGCACATAAATCTCATGTTCTACCTAAGGTTACACGTTCCACAGACAAACAAGTAGGAATGTTCACTCACATAGAAGATGGCCATTTTCAACATTTATTACATAGAACTGTGCATAAGTCTTCTTTTAATGTAGCTTACATGACTGTTCAAATCACTTTGAATTTCAAATAAGCATAGCTCCATAATTACACTGGGAATTAGACCCATGTTTGTGATATTTTGGACTGGGAATAGCCTAAGGAATAAGATCCTGAAGTACTGACATGGCCACCAGATATCCTATTACAGAAGCATATCAATTCAATATATATACGTGGTGCGTTCCATATATAATGCCTATTTTTTGTGTTAATATGTAACGTCTGAGCTGGATGTTGGTGGTGTTGTAGTAAAGGCTGAACCTTCCCACCAATGTACTGTTAATTTGGTTGTCGTGCGACAGATAGCGACAGCAGAGCAGTCTACCAAAATGGCGTCTGACATAGAAGTGTGTATGAAAGAGAAATGTGTTATTGAATTTCTCACTGCCGAACAAATTGTATACATT